>NW_015544213.1:1790688-1807771 GCF_001515605.1 Sinocyclocheilus anshuiensis | reverse complement strand
AGCCTTGATGAGCATAAGAAACTCCTGTAAAAAAAACATTAAAAATTGTTCTGATCCCAAACTTTTGAACGGTAGTGTGTATATATATCGAGTAAAAATCGAGTAAAAAATTAACTAACTAATCGCATTTTTTCGCAATTTTTTCTGAAATTAAACACGATTAATCCCACCTAACATTTTAGTTTTTTTAAATATACTTTTCTATTTCAATAATTTCTCATTCAATCTTCAAATTAATGTAGAAACAACATAAAGACAGTATATTTTTTAATATTTGTTTAATGGCATCTTTTTACAACTGAAGGCAAGCATCACTAATACCAATACTTCTGATGTCTCTATGAATTTTTTCCCTTAATATTTAACTATTGACTATAGCCATTCAACATTACAATATAATTGAGAGCTATCAATTTTAACATTTATTAGACTTTAAACTAACAAATAACAATCTTCACATAAACCCATTATAATGTCATATTTACCTGTACCCTTCAGCAAGTAGGAAATATACAGAAATTGAATAAAGTTATCAAACACTAAATTAAATATAGATGAATCCTTAAAGCTACAAAAGGTATTGATTTCCTCTTGTTTCTTTTGTTCTTTGATGAACAGGCATCACAGCAGCTGGGTTATTAGGTTATTTTGGCTGCTTTAAGAGCTGCCGCTGCTGAACATGACGTGGATCTGACACGCGTCATATTTTCTCACGACTCTTTACCTTTTCTGACTCACTTAGGTCTTAAAGTCTCTACTAATGAGCTGACGAGTTGAATCGGGTGTGTTAGATGAGGGAGACAGTGCTGCTGCTCCAGGACAGTTTTGAAAACCACTGCATTTCAGAGACATGTTCTTAAATCTGACTCATATATAACAAATACTTACATGCATGCACAGTTTTAAGGCAGCTTTAATCGCCTTTTTGGTAACTTCATAACTTAACTGACGACATAACTACAACATTTCATGCTCGCAGTTTCTTTAGCGCTTTAATGTGATATTATGTAGGCTACAGCATGCTCCTTCGCATCTGTGCGTGCAACTGAAGAGCACGTGCTACGAGTATAACAGCTGACAGGACAGGAAAATTCGTTTTTACTGACATATGGCCTGGCAACATCTCACCTGACCGCAGTTCACTGTAGCTCCCTCATCACCTGTACCTTTTCCGTGCTTGATAATAAAATAATAAAAACAAGTTTTTTAATTTAAAGTAATTTCAAAACAATACATTTTTTTTCCATAGTTTAGGCCGTTGTAGCATAAACGTTTATGTGTAATAAATTATGTTGAATCAAATCAAATATTTCTTTCTAAAGCTACTTTTTGTAATATCACTTAACACAATAATGGCTTTAGATTATCTTTTGGGCATATTTTCACAGCTAAAATTAATTTGTTAATTAATTATATTAATTAATCACCAAATCATGTAATTAATTAGATTAAAAATTTTAATCGACTGACAGCCCTATATTGTAAACAGATGTGCATGTGTGTAATGCTCTGATCATCACGCATTGTTCAGCATGTCAGCCAACCCCGCAGCTGCAGGGATAATAACATTGATTGTTTTTAATTGATCATGCTGTCTGTGTAGACTAAAGGTTTTTAAGTCAGAGATCACAGAGACTGACATGATGTTTGCAGAACTTGAGTGATGCATTCACTGAAACGCAGCCCTCTTTAATGCTTTTACTGATTGATAAATACAGTTCCACTAGAGGGCAATCTTTAACATGCACCTTCATGCAACAATCATCATGCCAAATTCTTGATTGTTAAAATTGAAACACAAGATTTTCATTTTTCACACGCATGCTTATATTTCCAATCCTGAGGCTTGAGGTTTGATGTCTCTAATCGAGTGTTGCTTCACATCAGGTAATGGTTTGCAAGTGGCTCTTTTTCCAAGGAATTATGCATAATTTAAATGCCCCACAGATGGCCATTGCGCAAGTGATTTTCCTTCACGGTGAACCACCACACAGTCATCGCTTAAGACTTCAGAAGCCACTCTTATGCGTCCTTCTGAACCTTAGGTGGACAGAAAGTCCACCTTTAATAGTCCACATTAAAAATAGTTCACCTTTAAAAGTCCACATTAATAATGTTATGGATGCATCAGCTATACTTGCAATGAACAGCACATCCATCTTATAAGAGCCTAGTATCGCACAGCACTCAAGAAGTGAATGAATAATTAAAAGGAAGTGTGGTTCAAACAAAGCCTGAGACTTCTATTTTGCATTTGTTTTCTAGTTTATTACTTTATATCATCAGCATAACAATTTGAGTTAAAAGTTGAATGGAAAACGATAACATTTTCCCTTTGCTTCAATGACAACAGCACTTGAGCTAACCTACCTGAAATATTTCTAGTTCATCTTATGCCTAGGGCTGGACGATATGGCCAAAATTTATATCACGACCACAAATCAATGTATGGGAAACACTGGTAATGTATATCGAAATATCGGAAATGTGTTTAAAAATCATATCACCGTTATTGAAAAAAATTATATCGCGATACATATTGATATTGAATTATTGTCCAGCCCTACTTATGCCATGATGTTTCTGTGTTTTACATTTTTAGACTCCTTAAACTTAATTTACAGGTTTAAATTTGATTTCAAATCCAAGATGTTCAGTGTGGTTCTGAAACTCTAAACTCACAGTTAGTTTTCCAGCATTTCTGTATGACCTTCAAGACGTTCCTCTCAGGCTGTGGTAATCAGTGAATGTCACATTCTCTCTGAAGATGCGATGAACATTGTTTCGAACAGAAACTCACCCATATTGACTTCACAGCAGATGTTTGAAGCTCCCCGCATTTGTTCTGACCTCAGAAGCTCAGGGTTTTGATCTTGAGGGTCCTCGGTCCTTGTGTGCATGGCATGGGTACGTTTTAAGAGAGTAGTTTAATATGCATGAGCAGACCAGCCTGTCAATCATCTTCTGTCATTCACTTCACTTATTTTCAGGATTTTTCATTTCTTTATTTTCAGAAATAAGTTTTTAATAGAGGATAGGCCACAGACTTTATCAGGATTTGCTAGTTGCAGGTGGTATTAGGCATTCTCATTCTAGAGAGCGTTTGATTGGACAGAATTCTGTGTAGTGCAGGATGAGTCATCAATTTTTAGTCTGTTTTCCAGGACTGCATTTTAAATTTGTACACTACCGTTCAGAAGTTGGGGGTTGGTAAGATTTTGAAAAATGTTTTTGAAAGATGTCTGTTACGCTCACTAAGGCTGCTTTTACAGAATTTGATCAAAAGTATATTAGTACAGCAATATTGTGAAATATTATTACAGTTTAAAATAACTGTTTTCTACTTAAATACATTTTATAGTATAATTTATTCCTGTGTTGTCAAAGCTGAATTTTCAGCATCATTACTCCAGACTTCAGTTTCACATGATCCTTCAGAAAGCATTCTAATATGCTGATTTACTGCTCAAGAAATGTTGAGAACAGTCGTGCTGCTTATTTTTGTGGAAACGGTGATATGTTTTTTTTTCAGGATTCTTTGATGAATCGAAAGTGCACAAGAAAAAATATAGAAATAGAATTCTTTTGTAACTTTATAAATGTCTTCACTGTCACTTTTGATCAATTTAAATACTTGCTAAATAATTTCTTAAAAAAAAAACAAAAAGCTCACTGATCCCAGATTTTATCCTAGGCTTAATGTGGTGCGATATCAGTAACCAGAGCTGGGTAGATTACTTACAAATTGTAATCCGTTACTGATTCCAAATTACATGACATGAAAATTGTAGTTAGTAACGTAATCCATTGCATTACACATTTTAGGTAATGTAATCAGACTACTTTTTGATTACTTTTAGATTACTTTTGACCAAACTCATTTATCACATTGATTTAAATAGGATAGTCTTGTACCATAATGATGTAAAAATACAAAGAGTAAGAAAATATATTCCATTAATTGTAATTATCAACATGAAGTGCATTAAACATTATATTACATCAAGGTTTCCCAAACTGGGTTTTGTAAAGGAACTGCAGGGGATTCATGAATTTAATGAAAAGCTAACAATTAATTAAATCATAAAAAATATAAAATTAAAATAAATCATTTAAAAATAACAATTAAAATAAAACACTTACTAAAAAAGATTAAATATTTTACATTTGACATAACCAATGTCAGAGAAACGTGAACATTCAAATGTGATACTTAATTATTAAAACATTTATTTTAAAATCTCAGGGGTGCTTCAAGTAAATATATAAGGTGAAAGTAAGAAAAAGTTTGGGAATGTCTGCATTACGAGTAAATAAGAAATAACGTGAATTAGTGCATTTTAATGTATTTGAAAGACAAAAGCCTTCCAAAGACATAGTAATTAAATAACCAACTGAGTGATAATTCAAATAAAAATGAATTTGTTCAGTAGCTGATGCAATGTTGAAAACACTTCTTAAAACTAAAATGATTTTTGTAAATCCAGTGGTCAAATGCTGTGTCTTCCACAAAACTGGACTTTCTGAATGTATATTAGCGATAGGCTATTTTAGAAAGGAACATTTCAAAGATGAAAAAAGGAATTACGGAGAATCAATAAATTATGAATAATTTATTGCTATTGTGTGAATAATATGTAATCATGTAATCAATAAAAATAGCTGTAGTCTGATTACGAGTATTTTAAAATGTAATTTACTCCAATTACAAGTACTTAATTTTTGGAATCTGATTACGTAATCCAGATTACATGTAATCAGTTACTACCCAGCTCTGTCAGTAATTTATGAGAAAAAAATATTATAACTGTCTTTAATGGGTTTTGTACTTTTTTGTATAGTTTGTTTTAGTGTTTTGCTAATGGACCTTGAGTCTGGAACTAAAGTTGAGTGAGTGAATGAATGAATGAATAACCCAGAAAGTTAGTGTATATCTGCCAAAATGGATTTTTGTCATATTTTAGGTGCAGGGTTATTATAGTTAACGAAACGAAAATTATAAATAAATACATACATACATAAATAAAATTAGTTAATTGAAATAAAATAAATGAAACTGAAACATATATAACATAATAACTTCATCTAGTTGCCAAGGCAACATTTGTCATTTAGTGCAACATTTCATTTCATTTAACTTGACACACTAAAATAGGTAAAACTGAAATTAAAATTGATAAAAACTGCCCCCCTGATTCCTGTGTAATGATGAACATGCTGTTATATTATGGTACACTCCCTGTGAGCTCCTGTTTCTGTATGGCTGATTATCCTCGTCACATAATGAGGTGAAAGGAGCCCATTAAAGCTCTGTCCTCCGACCCGGACCTACAGGGTCATACACAGAGATCTGCAAATCTGGGATGCCCTTCATAATTTAGGCTCTCCTGCTGATGCCTTCGCACTGTCTGTCTATCTCACTGTAGGCTCCGAGGTCATCGTGGGGGTCAACAAGTACCGCCTGGAGAAAGAAGAAACTGTGGACGTGCTCGCCATCGACAACACAGCCGTGCGTAACAAGCAGATTGAAAAGCTGCACAAGGTTAGTTCTGTCCGGCGATGATTCACTGCACGGATTTTAATGTCAAGCTCCTTCATCCGTGTTGATGCGATCTGAAATAGTCACATATAGTCCCTTCTCAGTAGAGCTCTCTGTGAAGTTACCTAATCACAATCAAGGGCTTTAATTCAATCGAGTACATCAAGTGCCCCATAGAAATGGCCATAATTTTTGCTTTTGTTCAGAAAAACTGTCATCATTGTATTCATCATTGCAATACAGATCTGTGAACATTAAAGGAAATACCTTATAGAATTATATTCAGTGATGTAGGAATGATTTGAAAGTGGAGAGAACATTAAGGTATGAATCTTTTATATAGTAATTACCATTTCTCTAAAGGCTAAGGGGCAAACAGGAATTTTAATGTTTGTATCACCTAGCTAAATTGATTCCAGATGAAAAAGACCATTGTTGTTTAATGCATACAAGAAGAATCAACACCGTGTCTATTTGCTGATTTAAAGGACAGGAGGAAGATTTTGAGCTGAAATGATTGGATATAAAAGTTATTTTTATATATACTGAACAGATGTTCAGTTTTAATTTCTTTAGTTTATATTTACATTTGTATTTTTTTTCTTCATTTAGCAGAAGCAAAATAGTATAAAGGTAATTTTTCATCTTTCTGCTAGTTGTAGCCATGACAATGTGATATGTTGTTGATATTTACTTTTCACTCTAAAATCAATCTCTTTGATCTTGGGGTCAGTATGATTTTTTTTTAAATTAATACTTTTATTCAGCAAGGATGCATTTCAATTGTGAAAGAAAAAAATATTTGGTTAAAGGGGTTACAAAAGATTTCTATTTCTAGATTTCTAAACTTTCTATTCATTAAAAAAATCCTGAAAATTTTTTTTATCAAGGTTACCTCAAAAATATTAAGTTAAGTTCAATTTATTTAGAAAGTATGATAAAACAACAATGGTTGACTATTGTGCTGAACAATATCATTTAAAAGAAATCAAAGTACATAAAATAATATGACAAGACAGACAAACAAATAATCATTTTGAATAAGCCCCTTTTGGCTCATACACTATAAGTCTTCATTAAGAGATAGACTTTTAGTATTGCTTTAAAAAGTAATTGTCGCAATTGTTCTAATAGAGTTAGAACAATTGCACAATTAAGCAACTCTTTTCAACATTGATATAAGAAATGTTTCTTGAGCAGCAAATCAGCATATGTGACCCAAACCAGTCATAAGGGTCAATTTTTTGAAATTGAGATTTATACATCAGCTGAAAGCTGAATAAATAAGCTTTCCATTTATGTATGGTTTGTTAGGATAGGACAATATTTGGCCGAGATACAACTATTTGAAAATCTGGAATCTGAGGGTGCAAAAAAATCAAAATATTGAGAAAATCGCCTTTAAAGTTGTCCAAATGAAGTTCTTACTAGCAATGCATATTACTAATCAAAAATTAAGTTTTAATATATTTACAGTAGGAAATTTACACAATATCTTCATGGAACATGATCTTTACTTAATATCCTAATGATTTTTGGCATAAAAGAAAAATCTATAATTTTGACCCATACAATGTGTTTTTGGCTATTGCTACAAATATACCCAAGTGACTTAAGACTGGTTTTGTGGTCCAGGGTCACATATGAGAATGATTTCTGTCTGAAGGATCATGTGACACTGCTGAAAATTCAGCTTTGCATCACAGGGATGAATTACATTTTTAAAACGTATTCGAATAGAAAACAGCTATTCTAAATTATAATAATTTTCACAATATTTACTGTAGTTTTGATATTAAAAAAAAATATATATTTATATAAATAAAGCAGCTTTGGTGAGGATTAGAAACTTCATACCTACTTTTGAACAGTAGTGTATACATAGTACATTTTTGGTTGTCCTTTTTGTGTGAGCTATGTGAAAATACTGTCTTTTTTTGCACACAACAAGCAACACAGCAACTCAGATCAGCTGAGAAATATTAATAGCCTTAGAAATATTAAAGGGGTCATATGATGCGATTAAAATTTTTCCTTTCTCTTTGGAGTGTTACAAGCTCTTGGTGCATAAAGAAGATCTGTAAAGTTGCAAAGACTAAAGTCTCAAATCCAAAGAGATATTCTTTATAAAAGTTAAGAGTCAACCACGCCTACCTAAAACGGCTTGTTCTAACACGCCCCCCACATGTCTACGTCACAATGTGGGAAGATTTGTATAACGCCGCCCAAATGTTCACGCAAAGAAAGAAGGCGTAACTTTTATTCTCGCTGTAGTATTGTTGTTGCTGCCGCCATGTCGTGAAGGCTCTGTGTGTTTCGTTGTGAAAGTGAAACTACTTTGTTTGGCCTTCCAAAAGAGGACGATATCGCTTCGTCATGCCTGGAGCTGATCCATGCTGGTCGCTGAGGAAATACATCAACTTCGCGCTGTGGATCACCGGATCGGCTTTCACCGTGGACGAAGCGGAGTCCAGCCCGGGGTCGCCACATGTGGTTGCCGCAAACCCGCCGGCCTCCGCTCACTCAAGCCATCCTCTGCTCACTCTAGCCCACCATGTGTGACGCTGTGTTTCGTTGTGAAAGCATGCAACAAATGCCTCGTTTATAATGGGGTTTAATGTTTTTGTCTCGTCGCTCCGGCCGGGACAAGGCATCACAATATGGCAAGGGCGTAACATTTCCGTCACACGTTTCAGAAAGGCGGGGCATAGAGGAGAAACAATAATGTACAGTATGTGGAAAATAATGTGTTTTTTGAACCTTAAACCGCATAAACACATTTCATTCACAGAAAGTGCTTGAGAAACAGTGTCTCTTCCGCGGCTCGGCACGCTTTCCACTCTTTTTTTTGTCTCGAGCAAGAGACTGTATGACATTGACGTTACATGATTTGACTGATTTTTACGTAGAAAGGGCGACAGCGAACTGCATTAAAATAAATGAACATTCATGTTTTCATAACCGCTGGCCAAATTCAAAAACGAAACTAAAATTAAATCATCTTTGAGAGCAAGGGGGCCCCCTGGTGTTTCAGGGGCCCTACGCAGCTTGCGTACTTTGAGTATAGGGAGGATCGGCTCTGGTTACCCAAAACATCTTTAGTTCATAAAGTGTGTGTACTACATCTGTGGAGTGATGTTGGGTACCTTGGAAAATAATTTAGACTCTCTCATGTTGTAAAAAAGAATAGGAAATATGTTTAAAGTAAGTAATGCACTGAAAGTGAAGTGCATATAATTAAGAACAAAAGACTTGTTTACTTACCTTTTCATATTTCAATTGAATTGAATTGAATTTTATTTTGAAAAAAAGTTTAGAAGTTTTGAAAATCATTGAAGTTTAAATTATTGAATAAATTAACTTTTTTTTAAATTTTTTTTTTTACATTTAACATTATTTCCCTCCCTCTATTGCACTGCCAAAGCAGATTGTAATATAATCATTATCTGTGTTTCTGGAAGCAGATTTTCTTTTGCAAATGGTTGGCCATAAAAATGTCCTTATGTATCCGTCATGCCCTGAGTCACGGCACACTGATGTCCTGTGCTTTGATTCTAATGTCACTTAACAATTTCTCTACATTGTCCAGCTGATCGGACAGAGAGGGCAGACAGGTCAGCTAAATGTTACTGCCTGAAAAGACATTTTTTAATGAATTATTTTCCTTTTGAATGAGACAAAACCCACTGACATGACTTTACTTATATTATAAGTAGTCCTTAGGGAATATTAAATATATCTTATGACCCCTTTTATATTCTGCAAAGGAATCTGTGTTATTAGAATGGGGTTTTAGCATTATATATACACACTTATAATATTTATTAGTGTTTTGAATTTTCATTTTAATTTTAGTTTAAGTTTTAGTAATTTTGCTATGTGCTTTTGTCATTATTAGTTGTTTTGAATACATTTCTATATAGTTTCATTTTCATTTGTTTTATTTCAGTTTAGTAATTTTAGTACTTAACCGCGTTTATTATTTTTCTTTTATTATTTTTTCAGTAATTATTGTTATTTATTAATTTATTTTGGTTGTTGTTTCAATTTTTGTTTAAGGTTAAATTTTTTATGTAATAAAGATTACGTAGATGATCAGATTTTGTTTTTTAAATAACTTACATTTTTGGCACTTTATTAGCACAAGCTAGAGAAAAAGAAGGATCACAGTTCCTCTGTGTTTGGTCTTCACAATTCGATCATCCCTTTTACAGCAAGTAAAGCAGTCCAGTTGATAGTTAATAATATCTGCACTATATGCGGTGTTTTCTGAGATGGTTTTCCCCCACAATGTATTTGTATTCTCTTACATCTCCATCCACATGATTTCAGATGGACGTCGCCTGGTTGTTTATACACTGGGCTGATTCCAGGTTTTCATATGTTTGTTTGGCTCATCCAGGTTCGGTGTTTACACATCGTAATGAAGCTGTGTTTGCATTGCAGGTCAGAGAGAGCAGGGATTCAGAGGCGGCGAAGAGGTGCTTGGCTGCGATTGAACAGTGTGCTCGTACCAGAGATGGAAACCTGCTGGAGCTCGCCGTGGAGGCTGCGAGAGCCCGGTGGGTCTGGCTTCATGAAGTCCTGATGAAGCCAAAAAGCAAACACATTTACAAAAGCTTTATTCGAACCCTGAACCTTAAATAATGTTAGGGTGTAACTTATTAGCGTAAAGTATTAGTGTGTAACCTGTCTTGCATCATGGCTTGTGGAGGAAATGAACAGTGAAATTACTTTTCTAAGTGAAAACTTCTTGGCATCCACCCAAAACACCCTAGCAACCACATAGCAAAATCCTGGAAATCTCCAACAACTTTTGACTTTTGTGTGTGACTTTTGCACTGTAACAAGGCTTCAACAGAGTGAGGATCCATTTTTAGCTTTATTGAAAACATAGTAGAACAGGTAGGGTCAATCACCAGAAAACACAACAGTAAAGATGAGATAACTCGGAATCCAGGGACGGGCATGAGGTCAGGGCAGGCAGCAATAAATCAATAATCAGTTCACAATAGCAAAGAGTCCAGGGCAGGCGGCAGGCGATCACAGTATATATATATATATATATATTTATATATTTGAAGCAACAGAAAGACAAGAGCAAAGTCCAGGTGTGATTTATCTCGTCCATCAGTGCTCATGAAATCTGTACATGCTATACAGTCTGTTATATTTATGGAAGACCATTTCTGCCATGGAAAAAAAAAAGATAAATTGCAACTTTATCTTACAATTCAGACTTTTTTCTCACAATTCTGAGATATAAGAGACACAAACTCAGAATTGCAAGTAAAAAAAAGTCAGAATTGTGAGATAAAAAGTTGCAATTACCTTTTAATTTTTTTTATTCCCATGGCTGAAACATTAAAACAGTAAACTTAGAATTGTGAGAAACAAAGTCCGAATTTTGCAATTACCTTTGAGAGGGCAGACAGGTCAGCTAAATGTTACTGCCTGAAAAGACATTTTTTAATGAATTATTTTCCTTTTGAATGAGACAAAACCCACTGACATGACTTTACTTATATTATAAGTAGTCCTTAGGGAATATTAAATATATCTTATGACCCCTTTTATATTCTGCAAAGGAATCTGTGTTATTAGAATGGGGTTTTAGCATTATATATACACACTTATAATATTTATTAGTGTTTTGAATTTTCATTTTAATTTTAGTTTAAGTTTTAGTAATTTTGCTATGTGCTTTTGTCATTATTAGTTGTTTTGAATACATTTCTATATAGTTTCATTTTCATTTGTTTTATTTCAGTTTAGTAATTTTAGTACTTAACCGCGTTTATTATTTTTCTTTTATTATTTTTTCAGTAATTATTGTTATTTATTAATTTATTTTGGTTGTTGTTTCAATTTTTGTTTAAGGTTAAATTTTTTATGTAATAAAGATTACGTAGATGATCAGATTTTGTTTTTTAAATAACTTACATTTTTGGCACTTTATTAGCACAAGCTAGAGAAAAAGAAGGATCACAGTTCCTCTGTGTTTGGTCTTCACAATTCGATCATCCCTTTTACAGCAAGTAAAGCAGTCCAGTTGATAGTTAATAATATCTGCACTATATGCGGTGTTTTCTGAGATGGTTTTCCCCCACAATGTATTTGTATTCTCTTACATCTCCATCCACATGATTTCAGATGGACGTCGCCTGGTTGTTTATACACTGGGCTGATTCCAGGTTTTCATATGTTTGTTTGGCTCATCCAGGTTCGGTGTTTACACATCGTAATGAAGCTGTGTTTGCATTGCAGGTCAGAGAGAGCAGGGATTCAGAGGCGGCGAAGAGGTGCTTGGCTGCGATTGAACAGTGTGCTCGTACCAGAGATGGAAACCTGCTGGAGCTCGCCGTGGAGGCTGCGAGAGCCCGGTGGGTCTGGCTTCATGAAGTCCTGATGAAGCCAAAAAGCAAACACATTTACAAAAGCTTTATTCGAACCCTGAACCTTAAATAATGTTAGGGTGTAACTTATTAGCGTAAAGTATTAGTGTGTAACCTGTCTTGCATCATGGCTTGTGGAGGAAATGAACAGTGAAATTACTTTTCTAAGTGAAAACTTCTTGGCATCCACCCAAAACACCCTAGCAACCACATAGCAAAATCCTGGAAATCTCCAACAACTTTTGACTTTTGTGTGTGACTTTTGCACTGTAACAAGGCTTCAACAGAGTGAGGATCCATTTTTAGCTTTATTGAAAACATAGTAGAACAGGTAGGGTCAATCACCAGAAAACACAACAGTAAAGATGAGATAACTCGGAATCCAGGGACGGGCATGAGGTCAGGGCAGGCAGCAATAAATCAATAATCAGTTCACAATAGCAAAGAGTCCAGGGCAGGCGGGAGGCGATCACAGCGAGAATAAACAATCCAAAGGTAATCCACAGGTAGACAAGACACGGGAAGAAACGCTCAGAAATGCACACCGGGGCAGTACAAGACTTCACAATGAGGGAGAGTCTGAGAGCTGTATAAATAGTCCACTAATGCAGGTCAGGTGCTAGCGCAATCAGAGCCAGGTACGTGAATGGAAAATTAAGTCCGAATTGGAGTTCAATACTCAGGGGAGAGCTCCCTCTGGTGGCGAACAGGAGGCACTGTAGGAGTCTTGTTTGTGACAGAGCCCAACCCCCCTTTTTCCTCAGTTTGATGATACAGAAATTAATTTAATCTTTGTTATAACAGATCATTATAATGAATAATAAATTATTTATTTATTATTCATTAGATCATTTATTTTTTATAAGAGTTGTGAGCATGTATTATTTATTAGCTTTGGATCTAATTATTTGCATACATATTAATCTGTCAAAAAGAAACTCAGGCGATTGTGAGAAACAAAGTCCGAATTTTGCAATTACCTTTTTTTTAATTTTTTTTTTATTCTGTGGTGGAAATGGGCTTCCATAGTTTTTCCTCATGCAAACCCATGGGTTTCCAGTCCAGAAGATGCACATATATCATGTCAAGACATTTTTTGACTTTGATTTTTCCCATGTTATAAACACTCCTGCTGTTGGAAGTCCGGCTGGAGGAGCTCGAGTTAGTGCCGCGTGTCTTTTTGAAAGCTTAATACAAAGCTGGTGTTTCTCAGCGGCAGCTTGGGGGATCACATGCTTTGAACATATGGAATGTGATTTCTGACTCTTTACTGCACTGCAAACACAAATTCAATCATATAACAATCCAAACAACAATACAGGAATTGTGTTGCGTGATTTAATGTGATTATGTGTGGATTAAAGGATTCTGTTGGATTCTGTAGGTGCTCGGTGGGAGAGATCACAGATGCCATGAAATCTGTTTTCGGGGAGCACAAAGCCAGCACGCGCATGGTGAGCGGAGCGTACCGCAGTGAATTCGGCGAGCATGAGGAGATTGCACTGGCGCATAACAGGTAGGATGTATCAAAATAATACAGAAACATCATAAAAGCATTTGAAACCTCATCAGTAACTTGATGCTATCATGCTTTGTGTTCTTGTTTGTCAGAGTCGTACAGTTTAAAAAGCTTGAAGGTAGAAATCCCCGTCTGCTCGTGGCCAAAATGGGACAGGATGGTCATGATAGAGGAGCAAAGGTCATCGCCACCGGATTCGCAGACCTTGGGTTTGATGTGGATGTCGGCCCGCTTTTCCAGGTATGAAAGACACTGTCATTGTGATGGTGCATCTATACTTTCCTCTTTATGTTTAAAAGATTTTTTTGTCTGCGTTTGCGTTAAAAATATCTCTTTTCCTCTCTGAAAGTCATCCATGTGTTAAAGATGCTCAAGAAATCAGCTCATGGAGCTCAACCTTTCTCAATCGTATTTATCTCACACATTTTAGCGTCCAATGTTCCTTTAAGAGCAGAGTCTATCATCAATTAAGAGATCCTTTCTGAGCCATAGACATCAAAACATTGAATCCATGACTGAGCAGATCAAATGCATACCTCGGAGTTAAGCTCCCACTTCTCCACAGTTTTCAAAATAAGAATAATCTGGTTCTCTCATTTGTGCTCCATGAATGCTCAGCGCCATCCTGAACAAAACTGTTTCCACATCAGATTATCAGGTATAAACTGAAAAAAAAGTGTCTCTCAGACCCCAAACATAGTGTGAGGGTTAATATACGCTACTATTTAAAAGTTTTTAAAAAGAAGATTTTTAATGTGTTTGAAAGAAGTCTCTTATCCTAACAAAGGCTGCATACAGTAAAAAAAAACAGCAAAACCAGTAATATTGGGAAGTAATTTATTTCTGTAACGGCAAAGCTGAATTTTCAGCATCATTACTCCAGTGTCACATGATCCTTCAGAAATCATTTGAATATGCTGTTTTGCTACTCGAGAAACATTTCTTATTATCAGTTTTGAAAACAGTTGTGCTGCCTAATATTTTTGTGGAAATTGTGATGTAATTTTTTCAGGATTTTTCAATTAATAGAAAGTCCGAAAGAACTTTACTGTCACCTTCGATCAATTCAATGCATTTTTGCTGAATAGAAATATTAATTCACACCAAACTGATAACTATAATGATAACGGTAAAAAAATAGAATTTTAAAAATCGTTCTACATGTAAAAGAATAGAAGAGTCCACAACTATAATGATAACAGCACAGAGGAACAATATCATTGGAATCAGCTTTTATTCCAGCAATGAACAATAAAAACATGGACATCCAATCAGAATCCATCCTGCTTTAAAGAGCTCTAGCATTTAAAGTGACACATGGCAAAAGTGCAGTGTGTACTTATAATAAACAGAATGTTATTGTGCGTTCGTGTGGACACTGATATTGTTATCAATTTAGTTATTGTTCTTGATGCAAGATGGCCTTTAATGCTTGTCATTTCCCTTGGATTTTTCTGTGTGGTGTCTGTTTCCATGACGACAGACCCCACTGGAGGTCGCCCAGCAGGCTGTAGATGCAGATGTGCATTGTGTGGGCATTAGCACACTGGCAGCTGGACACAAGACCCTCGTGCCTGAACTCATCAAAGAGCTGCGTAACCTCAACCGGCCCGATATCATGGTGATCTGCGGAGGGGTCATACCACCACAGGTAACACCTGCCCCCTGATAGACAGCTGGACATATGAGCAGAGGCAGAGCTCAATTACTACCTTACTACCTACACAGGCAGAAAATCGCTCTGTGAAATCTGTCCGTTTCATAGAAAGCAGAATATGAAAATTTATGTCAAATATGTCAAAAAATTTTAGTTAGTAGATGGTGTAGTTACTTTTCCTTATAGGGTAGTTTACCCAAAAATTAACATTTTGTCAATGTTTCCTCACCCTCGTGTTGTTCTAAACCTGTAAGAATTTCTTTCTTTTGTTGATTTGAAGAACGTTGGCATCCAAAGAGTTGATGGTAGCCATTGACTTCCATAGTAATTTTTGCATGGAATTTTTACTATGGAAGTCAATGGCGAATAGCAACAGAATAAAGAAACTCACACAGGTTTGGAACAGCTTGAAGGTGAGTAAATGATAACTGATTTTTTTTTTTTTTTTTCGTTTTTGGGTGAACTGTCCCTTTAATGTCCTGATATACTCATTCAAAGTTCTTTGAAAAAAGAAGTTTGATATATGCAAGCAGCGGTTTACTGTTACCGAACACCCCGATGCCGTCCACAATGCTGAGAGCGGTGTTTAAATGAACATGTAAATATGTGTTTACAACTTCAATTTCTACTATAAAGCAGCTCTCCAGTGTGTTTATGTTTTTACTCATGTCTGACCTCGATGGACTGAACAGAAGAAATGAACTGGAGAAGATTGCCACATTAAGGAAGGCTGAGCTTCAGAAAAACACCTACCTATTATGTATAATAACCACGGACCAATGGTAGTTTGAAGGTGTTTACCAGCCGGAGTGAACTTTTCTGGAAAGTTTGCTTTGACAATGGCAAGCTGTTTCAAACTCTCGAAACGAACTCCAAACGTACTTTACTTTGGACTGATTTTGTTCGAAATGACATCACAACAGTTCATTCTTCGATTTTGCTTGAAGTATATACGTCTACACCTCAGATAGCCATGATGTTCAAAGGGAGCTGTTATCTTTGTTTTGACATGGACAATATTGAATGGACAACATTTGACATGGACAACATTGAATTTAAATGGACTGTCCAGAACCTGATCATTATGGCGTGACAGTGATGTAGATTAGACTCGACTGAACTCGAACAGTATGCATTAATTAGATTTCACCATTCACAATGTGTAAGGAAAAGATAAGAAACATCTTTTTTAGTGGCAGGAACGTCAAAGTTTTTTCTTCTATTAATCGTTAAATCTTTGAATCTCATCTCAAAAAGTCAGATTACCTTATTGTATTGATTAATAAAGCAGTAAGACATGAAAGGCCATATGTTACATTGATTTTAGCTTGATTAAGGGTTGTTGGGCACTACACACGGCATAGGCCGCTTATGACTGCAGAGCAGAGGTGGACAAAGTTCACAATTCTTATTCTATTACTTGAGTGAAAGTAGCGATACTGCTGGTCAAGTGAAAGTTGTAAAGACTTACTTTTTAAAAGTACTTAAGTACCAAAAGTACATTTCCTTTTTTATGTCAATGCACTGTTTTATTATTGTTGTATGTAAAACTTGCAATACCTTATAACTTACTTACTGTAATGTAACTTACAATACATTACACCTACTGAATACAGTCATGGCCAAAAGTTTTGGCAGTGACATACATTTTTGTTTTGCAAAGTTTGCTGATTCACTATTTGTAGATTATTTTTCCACATGTTTCTATGGTATACTGAAAAACAATGATAAGCATGTCATAAGTTTTAAAGGCTTTTATTGGCAAAAAAATATATAATGAGTCAATATTTACAGTGTTGACCCTTGTTCTTCATAACCTCTGCAATTCGCTCTGGCATGCTGGATATTAGCTTCTGGGCCAAATCCTGACTGATGGCGATCCATTCTTGCCATATTAGTTCTCGGAGTTGATCACAATTTGTGGGCTTCTGCTTGTCCACTCGCCTTTTGAGGACTGACCACAGGTTCTCTAT
>NW_015544213.1:1788479-1790174 GCF_001515605.1 Sinocyclocheilus anshuiensis | reverse complement strand
TTGACGTTTTTCTTGGAGAGAAGTGGCTTCTTTGCTGCCCTTCTTGACACCAGGCCGTTGTCCAAAAGTCTTGGACTCACTGTGCGTGCTGATGCTCTCACACAAACCTGCTGCCATTCCTGAGCAAGCTGCACTGTGACACAATTCCAGCTGACTCCTCCGAAGGAGATGTCCTGGTGCTTGCTGGACAGTCTGGGACGTCCTGAAGACTTCTTCACCGCAGTCGAACCTCTCTCCTTGAAGTTCTTGATGATCCTAATGAATGTTTAGATTTTTTTTTAAATAAAAATCTAAAAAAAATTGATTAAGTTTATAGTGAATGCAGATCCTGCTTTTTTCATTTGAAATAGAATCTCCACTTAAATGTAACATTCCTGAATGCATTGGGGCAATAAGAATTTTGAAAATAATGTCATTTTATTTATTTATTTTCACCATTTTTATATATTTCTTCTTCTTTTTTTTTTTTTTTTTTTACATTTTTTTTAACCTAACCTAATATGTATATATATTTTATTTTAAATAATTGTATTTATTTATTTTTTAACGTTTTAATAAAATAGCTTTAGATTTGTTTTTGTTAACAACATCAACATTGGCTGTGTCCGAAAGCTCTAAAATGCTGCCTTCGGAGGCATTCCAAGGCAGGAAGGCACCAATGCACGTCCGAATCCAAATTCTGCTTCACTTCCTGTCTATGGAGGTACCTTCTTCTGATTGAATTTTGAAGGCAGCATATATTTGATATCCCACAATCCTGTGCGTTCCATTACGCGACGGTTGAGCTAAAAAATAAAGATGGAATCTGAAAGTTGTGTTTGGTGGTCAGTTTGTGTGTAAATGTATATTTCTGACTAACTTTTTGCACTTTTGATGTTATTTCTAGCAAGAAACCAGTATTATAGTAATTAAATATTAATTTAGTTATCACAAAATCTCATTCTATTTTGTTGTAGATCATTAAACCGTTACGCTGCCTCAGAAGAACCCCCTGCGCATCCATGCAGCCATGCAGCCTAGCATGGATGAGAGCAGGGAGAGTAGCAATAACCCCCCAGGGTAAACAGAACAGAACCAACATAAATGATTGAATTTTGAAGGCAGCATATATTTGATATCCCACAATCCTGTGCGTTCCATTACGCGACGGTTGAGCTAAAAAATAAAGATGGAATCTGAAAGTTGTGTTTGGTGGTCAGTTTGTGTGTAAATGTATATTTCTGACTAACTTTTTGCACTTTTGATGTTATTTCTAGCAAGAAACCAGTATTATAGTAATTAAATATTAATTTAGTTATCACAAAATCTCATTCTATTTTGTTGTAGATCATTAAACCGTTACGCTGCCTCAGAAGAACCCCCTGCGCATCCATGCAGCCATACAGCTTAAGCAGCAAACTTTGCAAAACACAAAATTTGTCACTGCCAAAACTTTTGGCCATGACTGTACACTCACTAGCTTGTAGTATCTTTGGAATTAAGAGCTTTTAGAATGTTAAAAACCTATAGAAACGTAACAAGTGAGTTGACAAAAAAAAAAAAATTATTTACCCACCCCCACAAAAGCAGCATGGTAGTGATCTTACACAGCTCTGGCAGTGTGTGCACACATCTACGTGTTACGGTGGCCGAGAGAGCTCAACGCGCTGCAACTTAAGAAAACACATGCAAATTGAAAAAACACCAGCAAATTAA
>NW_015544213.1:1778389-1787679 GCF_001515605.1 Sinocyclocheilus anshuiensis | reverse complement strand
TTTGCATGTGTTGTGAGGATTTGCAGCGCGTTTCTTCGTTTGCATGTGTTGTGAGGATTTGCAGCGCGTTTCTTCGTTTGCATGTGTTGTGAGGATTTGCAGCGCGTTTCTTCGTTTGCATGTGTTGTGAGGATTTGCAGCGCGTGTGTTGTCAAACTGATGAAGATGTTTTCTTAATTTGCTGGTGTTTTTTCAATTTGCATGTGTTTTCTTAAGTTGCAGCGCGTTGAGCTCTCTCGGCCACCGTAACGTGTAGCCATTCATCCACATTTGAACCGAGTGGATAGTGAAATGGACTGAGACTGAGAAAAAAAATCAAACCTGCTTTAAAACCCAGCAACACAACTGTAGCTGTATAACTTTACACCAGCAACACTGCTTTAACAAAAAAAACAGCAAGATTTATTTGACATCAAAAAAAATGTTCAAAAATGCTCTCTTATCACTCTCGCAGTACTTTGATGTCATACACAGAATGACCTGTGCAGTGCTGCTTCAAGTCAAACACCTACTGCGCTTTGTTAGGAAACAACAGTTCTTATCTGGCTTTATATGTCATAATTTCATTTACACAATTTTGCAAAATCAGAAAATATTGTGTCTAATACATTATATACTACAGTATTAACTTCTTATTATTGTATTGTGTTGTATAAATATCACATTTGCAACTGGTCAGTGTTCAAAAAATGCTGGGAAATCACTTCACGTAACCCTACAAGAGTGATTACTGATAGGCTGTCTAAAAAAAAAAAAGTCACGTTTTATACATAGTAACGACTTTCTACTTCGAGGAGCTTGATAGAAGTGTAGTGAAGTTAAAAGTCATAAGTTTCCAGAAAAAATAATACTCAAGTAAAGTACTGATACTTAAAATGTGTACTTACAGGAGACATATTATGCCCCTTTTTACATTATGTAATATAAGTGGTGTCCCCAGAATGTGTTTGTGAAGTTTCAGCTCAAAATACTCCACAGATCATTTATTATATCATTTTGAAAATGGCTATTTTGAGTGGAAGCAGAAACACGCTGTTTTTCGGGCCTGTCTCTTTAAATGCAAACGAGCTGCTGCTCCCCACCCCCTTTTCCAGAATAGAGCTGCGCCTTTACAGCTCAATAAATCCACTGCTCTGTTGTCTCCTCTGAGGCTGGGACTCTAAATAGTGTTCTGTGCTCATGTGTGCAGCCAAAGACAGAACAGTTAGCATGTTTTGCGCTAACTTTCGCCATGGCATTAGAACTGGTACACCGTTGTCGCTTGCGAAAACACAATAACGGCGCTGTGGGTGTAAACTTACAGATGAAACGGCGGTAATATTATAATGAGATCCCTTTGCCACGTCACCAAGGGAGCGAAATCAGACACGCACGTTTTATCAGATGCTTGCAGAAAAAGGCTTACCAAAACAAAGTTACTGGGTTAATCTTTTTCACGTTTCCTTGGTTGGTAGATGCAACGGGGACCTGATTATAGCACTTAAAACCTGGAAAAGTCAGATTTTCATGATATGTCACCTTTAAGTACAGTAATTAAGTTACTGTCCACCTCTGCTGCAGAGTAACATGACGATCCAAAATCAATTAAATAAGCAGTCTGACCTTTGCCATATTTATATTGAATTCTATTCATGTGAGCTCACTGATAATTAGCAGGTGGGTGTACAGTATTTTGACTATTTTATAGTAGCAACAAGATCCTTTAATGGTCATTTAATACTTGTTTTTGGCAGCTTTTGGTATTCTGCAGTCATTTATTAAATGGAATTGAGTTGGTACACAAATTATTGCACAGTATATAAGAGATTCTTGTAGCCCCGATTGCAGTGCTAGCAACAAGAAGTTCATGGCTTTGATTCCTGCAGAATGCTTTAACTAATGAAAAATGTCAAACTGGAATGCAAATGTAGCTGCTTAGTGTAAAATGTAAATACTCTTCCGTTCAGAAGTTTGTGGTCAGTAAGATTTTTTTTAATGTCTTTGCAAGAAGTCTCTTGGGCTCACCAAGGCTGCATTTTTTAAAATCAGAAATACAGTAAAAATTTAAATATTATGAAATATTATTGCAATTTAAAAAATGTTTTCTATTTTCATTTATTTTACAATATAATTTATTCCTGTGATGCAAAGCTGAATTTTCAGCATCATTACTCCAGTCTTCAGTGTCACATGATCCTTCAGAAATCATTCTAATATGCTGATTTGCTGCTCAATAAATATTTCTTCTCATCAATGTTGAAAACAGTTTTTGCTGCTTAATATTTTTGTGAAAAATGTGATACTTTTTTTTTTCAAGATTCTTTGATGCATACATTTCAGTAGTACAGCATTTATTTGAAAAGGAAATCTTTTCATTATAAATGTCTGTGTACTGTCATTTTTTAATCAATTGAATGCATCCTTGCTGAATAATAATAATAATAATAAAAAATAAACTTATTTACCCCAAACTTTTAAACACTAACATCTAGTAACCCTGCTATTTTCAATATTGCCTAATTATTAACATCACCCCGCTGTCTGTGCTCAGATCAAATCCAAAAGTTTTCATCTTCAACAAGAGGCCATTTGCTCTTCCAACATAATACAGATAAATTTGCATCCAGGCAGTCGACTCATTCACATATAGGTCAAACTCTATTCTCAATCGCAGTGGGGTGTAATTAGGACCTGTAAAAGGTCAATCTGCACATTCCTAAATAATGATCTCTAGGCTGGTGTGTATGAACATGTGATGGTGCGTAGCAACCTGTATGCATGCAATTACTTTGTTGCTGTGTGGGTGCAAATGCTGTCTTCTTTGTACTTGTCCATGAATGCATGAAATGGATTCTGTTTCAGCTTATGTTTGGTTGCTTGAGGTCTGGAGGCGTTTTTAGTTCCTTAGACTTCTTGCCTGAGTGCTATTAATTGATTATTGATTGTTAACATGTAGTGAGTGTGAGCCGGTGGAGGTGAAGCTGCGGTAATTGAAGCAGACATGGAAATCCTTTTAATGCATGCAATCCGTTTGTTTGTACTGTATCAGATCTCTCGGGTAGATTCGCTATAGTGTTTGGCATGGCAGTTAAAATATACACTGTTCCTCATGCTGAGCTTCTTCTGTGATGTGATTTTCTGTGCAAGGCAGGGTTTGAATCAGCGCTTCTCAACGGGCGGGTTATGAGCCAAATACTGAGCCATGCTGAACATGAATGTTAAAATGCAAGTTCATATAATCGTGCATAGTTAGGACAGAAAAAAATAGTCTAGAAACGAGACAACGCTTCTATTGTCGTTTGTTGTTAATGTTGTGCATCCAATCAAATTCTGCACTACTTCATATTATTAATACATTTTAACCCTGTTTACTGAACTATGCTACAATACATTTTGACTAGCATAATTTCAAGATTATTATTTTTTAGTTTAGTATTTGTTTGACATGTTTGGCATATTATGTAGTTATTAATATATATGTACATATATTTATTCATATATTATACATATTTAAATGTAGTATTATATATATATATACTGTATATACACACTTTTTTTGGGTCAGATTTTGTCAGACTTTGTTTTCATAGTTAAAAAAAGATATGACCGATGAGCAAGAATGTTATTTTTTACTCATCTTTTTGTGTTTTATACATAGTCTTTTGTTTGTTTAGTTTTTTTTTACTCTTGCACCATTATACAGGTGAGCAGTTGTAATTTCTCTTGAGTTTAACACTATTTTTTTATTAAAAAGCATGTATTTCCATGTAGATGATGGATGTCAGTGCAGAATAATAAGGAATTTACCATTAGTGGACATCTTGCTAGACACTCGCTATAATAAACTGCCGAGTATTGTATGTATTTTTTTTTTTAATGATCCAAAGAAACACAAACTGCTTTCTATTTCAGTTAGAGACCGTTTCTGTTTATGATTGATACTTTTATCTAAAAGCAATTAGTTGGACTTAATTAGTTTCAATATGTGCTCCAAAGCACACTTAACATGTTCCAGGTTCAATACCAGTTCAGTTAATTATCTTACTAATCATGGCTTAAAGTAGTTCAGTATTGACGCTGTACACGATTAATATTCTTATAATCTTTTCAGGACTACGAGTTTCTGTACAAGAGTGGCGTCAGCTGTATCTTTGGCCCAGGGACCAGAATTCCTCAAGCAGCGGTGGAAGTTCTTGACAACATTGAAAAAAGCCTGGAGAAGAACCGACAGGCCATGTAACCACAGACCAGTCACACTAACATCTCAAAATGCACTTAAGCTCAGAGCAAGACAGCAATTCAGAAGGATATTGACTGAGAAAAAGTAGAAAACGTTTGAAATTCCAATAATTATCACAGCACGGTGTAATCAGTGTGAAATCAACTCTCAGAGTTGTGTTTGATTGAAAACGTGTAAAAGCAGTCTTTGATTTTGTCTAAAATGTGTATAGTTTGACGTAATGCATTAAAATCAACATAAAAATGTTGACGTGGTCACCAGCCCTTTTCTTACATCATCCTTTGCTATTTATTTCAACTCATAATTTCACGATCTTTTCTCATCAGAGTGAAGCTGTTTCGTTGTTTTATTCAACAATATAAAACACCATAAGCACAATAACTTAACTTGGATAATTTATTTTATATATACAGTAATAGAAGCTTTCTGTCTTGGCTTGATGTGGACTTACGGACTTATTGTGCAATATGTTATGCATGATCTTATTGAGCACCATCCGTTTCAGCTTTCAGTAGAAATGAGCATGTAGATGTTGAGATCTGTATGATTATATGTCTACTCTGGCCTAGGTCCATATGAAACTGTAAACCCTTGGTGATGTGAAAGTGAGTGGCCTCATCTGCTTCCTGTGACTGCCTTTTGCCTGATTTTATTATGTTAATGTTTTGTGATGCACTCGTAAACCCTGCTTCAAATATAACAATGTTCATATGAAGGATTCTCAGTTGAAGGAATAATTCACCCAAAAAATGAAAATCTGCTGAAAATGTATTAAAGGAACACTCCACTATGTTTGAAAATAGGCTCATTTTCCAACTCCCCTAGAATTAAACAGTTGAGTTTTACCGTTTTCGAATCCATTCAGCCGATCTCCGGGTCTGGCGGTAGCACTTTTAGCTGTAGCTTAACATAGATCATTGAATCTTATTGAATCTGAATCAGGCGCTGCGTAATATCATTGCGCCTGCTGCACCCATGGTACGGCAGCAAAGTTCCTTGATTATTACGCCGGAATGAGAGTATAGTTCCTAGCCATATCGGCCTAGAAAATCGCAACTTTTCGTTTTCCGTCGGTCTTAGTATACTATGTAACTACAGAAGAGTAAAGTTTTAAATAGGAAAAATATCGAAACTCTTTGGTCAACTCAACTGTTTAACTCTAGGGGAGTTGGAAAATGAGCCTATTTTCAAAAATAGTGGAGTGTTCCTTTAAGTCTCAGGCCATCCAAGATGTAGATGAGTTTGTTTCTTCAGTGGAACAGATTTGGAGAAATTTAGGAATTCATCACTTGCTCACCAATTGACTGATGGACTGGAGTGGTGTGGATTACTTGTGGATTATTGTGGTTTTTATCAGCTGTTTGGACTCTCATTCTGAAGGCACCCATTCACTGCAGAGGATCCACTGGTGAGCAAGTGATGTAATGCAGAATTTCTCCAAATCTTTTCCGATGTTTAAATCTTCAGCAAATTTTCATTTTTGGGTGAACTATTCCTTTAAAAAAAAAAACAAGTCGCATTATGCTGGTAATTTCACTGATTTTTTTTTTTAAAAGAAGTTCACACTTTGGTGTCCATCATCCTAAAAGAGAGCAAATCTCAGCAGGCACTTCACAAGTTCCTCGTGCTAATGACCACCTGCCAGCATGTTTAGCCCCCATGTGCATCCCCTTCAAAAAACCATACCTCTAACTTGATTTTTCCAAACGAGCAAAACAAGTATGACAGGAAATATGATTCAGTCTGACGTTTTGTTCATGTCTCATGAGCTGTGAGCTTTGCAGAAGCTGCCAGGATAGTCACTCCTGCTGTGGGCCTGTTTATGTTGTTGACAGGTTTATGCAACAGTTTAAAAATATTTTCAAATATTTTCATCTATTCAGTTTGTGAACATGTAATATGTGGATAAAATGTTCCCTGTCTGACATTAGAATGACATTCAGCAAATGTTTTTGTGTCTTTTTTCATAGTGTGTTTGTGTATAAACCTTAGGTTTTAATCTTATTTTTAGACTTATTTTTTTAGAATTTATCTTAATTTAAAAAAAAAGAAAACATATTGTATAAAATTGCATAAATATGAGATTTTCATTTCTAAATGTTGCACAAATTTAACAGTTTTGTTCATGTTATTCATACAGAACAGATTGCTTTCAGTAAATTATGAATATACAGTGGGTATAGAAAAGAATCATCCCCTTTAAAATAATCACATTTTGTTGCATTGCAGCCTGAAATGAACACGGACAGTTTTTGTTTTATCCAGCTGTATTTACTCAGTGCAATTTATAACATCCAAGTGAAATATAAAACACCAAAATATCGGGGAAAAAAACCCCCATAGCACTTCGATATTTAATTGTGAAACCTAAAGGTTGTTAAGCCAACCCAGTGTTAAAATTCATCTTCAAGAAAACCGCATCTAAGAATCAAGCCTTTGAAAGGCTTTCAGAGGGGATTATGAGTGCTCTCAATACCGGCCATAAATCGAGTGCTTGTGCACCTCCACAATGGTGAGTCATTTTAGCTGGATAAACCTGTTATCTGTGGAAGAGTAATGGCTTGAGGTGAGCACATGTGAGTGAGGGTCATCTTCAACTGCGTAAGCTCTGATTGTCATGGTAATGCACAGATCATGGGGCGATGGATTCTGCGGCAGAGATTAATCATTCAAATTATCCATGCAGATCTTATTGAAAATATAAACTTACAGTATGGGGCGGAGTAATGAGATATTGGTTTGATGCTGTTCTTTATTATAGGTTACCACTCTTTTGTAAGCTGTAAGATTTCAATAGATTTTCTGACGTACAGTGAGGGAAGTGTTGACCTTGATATTTCCATGTAAATCTACATGAATTTTCGTATATTTTCAGTGGACATCATGATGCTTAATTAATGGCATGTTGCTTTATTAACATTTCTTTTTTTGTGTGAGCATGTGTCATTGACAGTTCCCAGCATCCCTGTGCCCATATGATAAACATTTAGAACCAAGAAGAGGTAAATAGTGTTTATATATATATATATATATCGTTTAATCTTTGTAATCTCCTCAGATGACAATGTAGATGCCTGGCAAACGTTGTTGTTGTTGTGATCATAAGCTGTATGGATGTGATTACACACAATACACGGTGCTTTTCCCTCACCATTGTAACGTGCTGCTTTTGCAAGGTTCCGTGAAAACATTTCAGCTTTTATTTTCCTTTTTCGCCCTAAAGAAGATATCACAGGTTCATCAAGTTCGTCGAAATGATCCATCCTCGATCACCTTTAGTCAGCTTTGACGAAACTAGTGATGTCCGGTTCGCGAACAAATTGTTCGATTTAACCGGTTCTTAGAACCGGTTGAACCAGTTCACCAAATCGGACTGATTCGTTTGAAACGGTTCGCATCTCCAGTAAGCATTAATCCATAAATTACTTCAATTTTTCCTTTCTCTTTGGAGTATTACAAGCTCTTCCCCAACAAGAATGTAAAGCATTTATTTTATTTGATGTTATTTAATATGTAATATATATACATTATTAACCCAATTATTTTTTTCACCATTTTTCTCTGCATTGTTTACAGCTCGATGACTTTGTAGGACCTCATGAAAAAGAATACAAAAATAAAGTTTGGTGTGAGAAAATGACTCCGAGCACTATCATTTATTGTATGTAAATATAACTCAAACAGCAGGTGGCACTGTCTGAAAAAAACGATAGGTCTGAGCGTGCGGGGTCTGAGCGTGCAGGTCTGAGTGTGCAGTTGGGCCTCCGGGCCTGCAGCTTCACCCTACTCCAAGAAACTCCTCTCAGCTAGCACGTCTTTTCAAAGTGAAAGTAGGCTTGTCACCTGACCATGAATACAACACGCTGATTCGCTAAAATGGACTCATCGGCTTCTGTTCAAAAACAACAATGGCGCTTGTTGGCTTCTGCAGTAAAACGTGAACTCGCGATGACTTGAAAGTGGACAAAACCGGCTTTTTTGACAAAACGTGTTTAGGGTTCAGATCGCGCTATATGTGGAGAATAATGCACGGCAATCAGCTAATTTTTTTGAAAGTGGCGTTTGTCGGTTTTTGCAAATGAGCTCCTCATAATTTAAAAAAAATTGCATTTGGTTTTTTAACAATTGAAAATGGCTAAAATTCAACAATTTGCACATTGTGCCGCATTGAGATCCCCATATCTCTGGGGCTTTAAAATGAAGATACCAAAATAAAAGTTTGTTAAAAAACCAGAATCTAAAAGGAAATTGAGGTATCTTTACTTCCTCAGTTACAGTCACACAAACTTTGGAAAAATAATATTTTTGGCACTCAGGTTATGTTCTCTGGAACTGTTATGGAAACAAGATACATTTCTAGTTTCAACATTATTGGCTGTGACCCTCATTTGTTTTTTCACCATTGAAAATGTGTACAATTTAACAGTTTACTCATGGAGCCAGAATGAAATCCCCATATCTCTGGAAATTAACCATATGGGCCATCAAAATAAAGATACCATTCACTAATAGACCTACCAATCTCTGTAAAAAATAAAATAATGATGCTGCCATCATTTTTCCCACCTGAAATTTGGCTCCAAATTGCTGGTGAAAATTGTAATTTTTTGACAAAATAGTGGATTAATCAGTAAATATTCATCTATGACATTTAATATATTTCTTCATTCATGTATTTATTTCACAAGGGGAAAAAAAGATCTGGGGACCTTTGGTTGAGTTGACCAATATGTAAGTATGTGTGTGTGGGTGTGTGTGTGTGTGTGTGTGTGGCAATGCGGTGTGATGTGTTACATCGCTCGTTACATCGGTGTGTGTAATCAAAACATCATACAACATTAGGAAGCTGAGAATTAGTGGTGTGAACTCTGTCGTGGCATTGCACAGACAGATCCAAGTCACTATAAAATGAAAATTATTATCAGTTATGGTTCCCTTTCAAGGGAACTTCGAACTGCATCCTCTAGGGGTCGCTATGGGGAATGCCTCGTCGCGTGACCCATGTCTGAAGCATACATTGAAAAAACACCAACAACACGTTGGCCGGCGACAGCCATGACGTCACTACCGG
>NW_015544213.1:1764931-1778271 GCF_001515605.1 Sinocyclocheilus anshuiensis | reverse complement strand
GGTTCCCTGAGTAGGGAATGAGACACTGCGTCCTCTAGGTTTCTTGCCATGCTTCGGACACAAGCTTCAGATGAAGAAGTGGATGATGTGTTCTCCCGCCGCCTATTTATACTATAGTTGCACCGGTAGTGACGTCATGGCTGTCGCAGGCCAACGTGTTGTTGGTGTTTTTTCAATGTATGCTTCAGACACGGGTCATGACGAGGTGTTCCCCATAGCGACCCCTAGAGGACGCAGTGTCTCCTTCCCTACTCAGGGAACCATGGTTACATATGTAAACTGAGACGTTTTTCCTCCTATTTCCTCTTACCTGCTGTGACTGAAATTACAGATGTGACTGAAGGCTTGCTGCAGCCCTCATAGCACGGTCTTCTGCATTAATGCCAGTAAATTATTAAAACATGTTCCCCTACAGGCAGCCGAAGCTCATTAACACTTTTTAGTCAAATGTGTATTTTATATATTTAAAAAGTAAATTTTTTGTGCCTTGCTTGCACATATTAGTACCTTAAAGATTCTTATTAGTACCTTTTGAAAGGAAACCAACCCATTGACAGTTTTGTACTTGGAGTAGCTATAGAAAAGAAGAAAGGAAGCAATACATACATATACATATTATTTATATATTTATTGTACAAAACTAATCAGAAATTTTGAGGACTATTCAGAATATATTACATTTCCCCTTGGCATCATTAGCTTTGGACATCCATTTTCTCTGATGCCAATGCAGTGCCCGCAGTGAGCCAGCATGTTCATCAAACACTTCAATCTGAAACACTCAGGATTTTTGTAGTAGGAACAGAGGGGGAGAGCATGCGGTTTTTATCCTTGTTGTATAAGGTTTTTGCAATTTATTAACCACATGCTAAGAGAGAATCGACTGGTGAGGCCGTTATATATCTCATATTCCTGCTTTGTCATGTAAACACAAACTGGTCACACAAGATTGAGACCTAAATAAAACCAGGACAAAGCAAAGTTTGCCCACCTCTTTCTTTTATAAGCTTTAGATTTTGATTTCGATTTTATTTTGAACCTGCTGCTAGGTTTGGATGTGAAGTACTTTCTAGACATGAGAACATGTCAGAAATCCAGCATTAGGTCGGATCTGTGGTGCAGTGGTCAGTGCATGAGCGCATGGACCCAATTTTCTATTTAAATTAAGAAAAAATAATAATGTAAATAATAATGATAATAAAAATGATAATAAAAATATAAAATAATAATAAAAACAAGCATCAAAAGCTGGTTTGCTTGCAGTATGTTATAATGAAACAGATTCTCTTACACCTGTATCACCAGCATTAGCCAAAAATACTTCTAAATAATATTTGTTTATAGCTTATTTTCCCCAGAGGGGCAAATGGGGCAAATTCATAAATCACGGTTAGATATCTCTCAGTGCATTCTTAGCGATTTGCGCCCAGTCAAGTGACGTTCATCAGACGTTCATCAGCTCAGTGATTTGCTTTGTTCAGCTCAGTGGAGCACAAACACATTCTCTTGAGCACATCAGGTGGGCACCTTCAGGAAACATTGGTCTGTCCTGCGCTCTGCACAAACTGGCGGTGTCCAAAAGCTGAAAAACGCTGCCTTCAATAGGAATGTTGCATCCTGTCTATAAAGATACCTTCGCATATTCATTTTGTAGGCACCTTTACCTAGATGTACAAGTTTATTTTTCTAAGTTGTGAATAAAACAAAGAATATTCTATTTTTACAAGAAAGTATGATTTCAGTCTTTCTACTTCAAAATTTAATGTTACTTACCATTCCTATGTAATTATTTGTGAAAATGTACTAGCAATTTCAGAGTGAAAATAGTTTCAAAATAAATCCTACACCATTTTTTTTTTCACAAAATCTTGTTTGTTTAAAAGAATATGGAGTGGTTGCAATGAAAAAATATATATACTTTTTTTTTTCAACTTCTGTACTGTACGTCTAACCCTCCCAAAGGGCATAGGAGGAACATGTTCAATGATCTTATTCCTCTGACCTTAAAAGAGATGAAAAGAGCATTTATTCAGCTCCACAGTATATGCACTTTCAGTTCTCATGGAATGAAAGCAGGTATAGATTTTTTTCACAGAGTTTAATACATATTTAAAAAATAAAGGTTTAAAGAAAGAATTTATGCAGTGAAGCTTTAGAATAAACATTTTTGGTTCTGTAATGAACTTTTTAGTGAAATGTGGAATGGAAAGAGTCCATGGATGTTAAAGGTTTTTCATGGAAATTATTCACAAAAGGTTCTTTGGGGTACCAAGAATTGTTCTTTTTGGGCATCACTGCGAAAACCTGTTTTGGAACCTATATTTTTAAATGGGTTTGTTCAACCAAAAATGAAAATTAGGTTGTGTTTTGCTCACCCCCGAGGCATCCTAGGTGTATATGACTTTCTTCTTTCAGACGAATCCAGTCGGAGTTATATTAAAAATGGTCCTGGCTATTCCAAGCTCTATCATTGCAGTCAGCGGGTGTTGCAGTGCTTCAGTCCAAAAGAAGTGAAATAAAAAGCGCCCATCCATAAAAAAAAGTGAAAAAAGTGAAAGGAGACTGGTTTTCCTTTGCTAAAGTAAGGAAACGTTGCTTCCTTTGCTCCTGTAAACAAACGTTGGTTTTTACGAGACTCACCGGCACATGCGCAATGCTGACCTCATACGTCATCTGTCCGGAGCTGCTTCCGTTTCGATTCGCTACAGGAGGCCTTTGTTCACCCCCCAGAGCCGTGTGAGACACTTTTTTTATGGATGGGTGCTTTTTATTTCACTTCTTTTGGACTGAAGCACTGCAACACCCGCTGACTGCAATGATAGAGCTTGGAATAGCCAGGACAATTTTTAATATAACTCTGACTGGATTCGTCTGAAAGAAGAAAGTCATATACACCTAGGATGCCTCGGGGGTGAGTAAAACACAGCCTAATTTTCATTTTTGGTTGAACTAACCCTTTAAGGTTGTAGGTTGTAAGGTCGTAAGGTTGTGCGATCATATGGTCTTGAAAGAATTTGATGAGTTCATATTGAGATATCTGAAATTAAACTTTGGTTGAAATTGTTGAGATCTCTTCAAGGAGACACATGTGAGATTAGGTCTTTTTTCCCCAGGAGAAACCTCTGAGAAGCAAGAGAGTTTCCATTTAATGCCACTGTGGTATAAAACATTTGAGATACTAAAGAGATCTCATTTTTTTCTTTCAGTTATTAGCATGCTGTGGAGAATCTTTTGCAGAATATTTTATTTATGTTGTAAAGAGCATAAAATGGTCCTATTCATATCTGTGTTCTTAAAAAATGTATGTAAAAGAATTGGTGTATGTCGAGTGAAGTCTTGAAAATGAGCACATTCTTTAGAACTTGTTGTGACTGTATTTCTATGCAGTATAAGGGCTGGTTGCTGAGTTTGTTTCTGATAATACAAGTGATTCATTAACGTGTAGTGGCTTTTAACCCCTGCTGCAGTTAAATGCGTGGGAATTTATGTGGAAGTATCTTGTCTCGCACAATATACAATTTTTAGACTTTGGTTTCCATGGTTCTATGACTTTGACATTTCTTTGCTGCTACTGATGGTGAATGGCGTAATATATCAGTGACATAACCTCTCCATCTAGATTTAATGTAACACTTCTGGATTATCTAAATGCGACCTGGGACAGAGGCTAGATTGATAATTTTATGTAATTTAATGAGTGATCAATATGTACTTGAGGCTTATACTGATCTAAGATTGAAATAACGACTAAAACACTGGATTGCAGGGCTTTTGAACATTGTACAAAACCATTGCTTGGTCATTTCTAGTCAGTCATGTCACCAGTGTTGACTACTGATATTTCAGAATTGACTGTGCATTCTGCATCTAGTTGGTCTGATTTCTAATGAGTTACAGCTTGTTTAGTATAAAATCCAGTCTAAGATAAAGACGTCATCAAGCAATCATTAATATCATAAGTAACATTTAGTTAGTACATTAAGGATGCCTGACTAAAGATGATAGCTATGGAACGGGCTGGTTTTGAGCTTGTCTGGAGGTCATTAGCTGGTCCAAGCTGGTCCTATCATGTTGTGATGAAATGATGGACAAGGAATTGCTGGTGTCTAGTGATAACAGTGTATCACACTGTGGCTCTGGGGTAAAGCCAGTGAAACATGATATGTGAAGCCCTTGTGTATAAAAATCCCAGAATTTATGTACACAGTCTAAAAAATGTATGTAGATCAAATGACTTTAAAGGGGTCCTATTATGCTTTTTCACTTTTTTAATCGTAGTCAGTGTGTAGTGTGTATGTTTGGGCATAAAAAAGGGAAGGCGGACCTTCATCAAAGCCGGAACTAATCGAGCCATTTGTGGTACTTCCCCAGGAAAAATACTCCAGTTTGACATCCTGTAATCACAATCATTTGCACCGTGCACTTAATAATTTTTTTCCCACCTTTTCATTCAGAGTAATCCCTCTTCATACATGGACGACTTAGGCAAACTCATTCACCCGTGTGCTGACTTCAGCTTGCACAGGAATCATAGAGTGCCATCCTGTTGATTAGGATTATATGTCACTGGTGTGACAATGTGACAGTCCGTAACATCAAAGTGTCCTCCTCGTTTCACACAGCTTCTGTAGGTTCCTTGAGATTAAATATAGCAAGATGTGCCAGAGAAAATGTGTCAAGATCGAATTCTAGAATGTGTCCTTTCGCAAACCTATCATAAAGAGGCATCGGTCGCAACCTGTTAGATATTGCAGAAGATACTGTGCATGAAACTCGATGTCATGTGAGTGCATTGAACACAAGTATAAATTATGTTGCTAAGAAGCTGCCGCTGTTGGCTGCCATCTTTCTTGATGAGATATTACATATTCACTGCACATATTTCATTTTCAATCACCATTTGCATTTTGCATTATTAAATTCCAGAATTTCTTTTAAAATGAAGCATCAAGGGGTGACTTTGTATGCTACTGCAAGAAATTATATCATTAGAGACAAAAATAGTCTCAGAAATAGCCACAAACCTACAGTTCCAATGTAGTTTAGTGTGAACCATTCCTTTAAAACATTAACCTGTTACTTTATTTTTAAAGTTGTATTGTTGTGTGCAAACCACCTTTGTTGCATATTTTGACCTGGAAGTTAGCATGACCCTGGTTCCCTCCAAAAAGCTAGTTGGATTTTATCCATTGGCTTTTTGATTTTAGACTAACAAAAGTGTATCATTCTTACATGTTTTGTTCATCAAGATAATCTTCACAAATGTTCACTTTAATGATTTAGCCTACTTTGAGAAATAAAAAGACAAAATTAGGCTATAAATAGCAATAAAAGATAACATGACTTCAGAAAACCCTTTTAATCTTTATTTAAAATCTGCAAATTGGAATGTTTGATTTGGAATAGGTGTGCAAGAGTGCAAGTATAAACACAAAAATGTACTATAGTGAGTGTATGAGTTTTCCTGTTCAGTGTGATGATGTTTAACATCCCGGACAACCTTTGTAGTCACATTTAACCATTTTTTAGCAAGTGCTTTTTTCAAGACACACACACAAAACTTAAAATCATGAGTATAATGTTGTAATGTAACCAAAAAGTCCACTTCAGGTTTTATTTACTGTCAGAACATTTTCACAGGATATCTTTGGTTGCAAGACTATGACAACAGCCATCTAGGAGCCACCGTTAAGAAGCTACGACCAAAGAAATTGCCACGATTGTTTCACTTTGGTCATCAGAAATTCAAAAATGCAAAGGTAGAACATAAGTATGACTGTATTAAACTAAATTAGAACTGGACTGAAGATCATATGTACGTTTTTCCATACTCAACAACACTGAATAATACTACTTTTGTGTATAATCAGAGGATGCAATTAGCAACAGGCTCATTCAGCCTCGCTGCTTAAAGGAATGTCATAGGAAATCGTTCCTGCCTAGTGCTATTAGACTTTATAACTTATCTCTCTAGGACAGAACTGTGCTAGTTAAAGTGTATTGTAGTCACAGTATTGTATTGTATTTGTTGTGTGGTTCTTTTTTTGGAATGTATTGAGCTGCCGTGACAATTTAATTTCCCTTTGGGGATTAATAAAGTTAATCTAATCTAATTAATTCTTAGTCAATTCCATTCCACATATAGAAACATTCAGGAATAATAAGGAAAGCACATGACACAGAACCACTAATGCAAACAAAATATACATTCATGTAGAAGATTCAAAAGGATGACTAGCTCAGATATTTCTCAAAGACTTTGTTTACCATCATTTGCTTCCATTATTCATGTCCATCATTTGCTCTCCATAATTCCAAAGAACATTTTGCACTTTTTGGATGTGGTCCCTGCTACAGTAGCTGTCAGTGGGTGGAAATCATTTTGTTCACCGGAAATGTTGGGGATCTAATGTGGAAAAATCTTTTTTATCTTTTATATGCATTTTATCATTCATGCCAATTTCTCCTGATGCTGTCAGAACGTACGTCATCTAACAGTGACATTGAAAGCAAACTACTGAACCGGTGAATGGATTTTCACCCCTCGCTGTTCTATTTCACTGTTCGTTTCTTGCAGGATGTTTTAGAGTGCTAAAATTAATGGAAATGCAGCTCAAAATGTACTGCTGTTTGCTTGGCTTTGATTAAAGGTTGTGGAATTGGCTACTAATGGTTTAGAAAACTCTTCACAATAGGGGTGTGTATGGAGCCAGATCAGCCTCAAAAATAGTACATTTACAAAACAAAATTCATAAATGCACAGCACAATTTACATTTACAAAATCCGATTCGTAAATTCAAAACACAATTCATAAATACACAAGTTAAATCATAAATATTTCCCCAAATGCTCACACAAACGCATCTCACCTAAATAAATTTAAAATGTGTACACAAATATGTAAATATGTTCATTTCCATCACACATTTATGAATGATGTTACATGTATTTATGGATCGTTGAATCTGCATTTGCAAATAGTCACACGTGTGTGGACTGCTTTGAATTTGTGTGCGGTATTGTTGAAACCTTTCTGACAATAGCTACCCGGTTAGCCTGCTGTCTTATACACCAAAGTTGCACATACCCTGTTTATTCAGATCAGTCTGTAATGTTATTAAATAAGTGTTAAATGTCCAAATATTTCATTTAATAACAACAATTATGTAATGTGTTCTGTTGTTGTTGTTAGTAGTAGTAGCAGTATCAGATTCGCAGTAACTTTTGATCAGGCATTAAAAACAGCTACCACCACTTAAGGGAGATTTCGAACACACACAGCGGAGAGATTTCAGCATGGAGAATGAAAACCAGACTCAATGAGTGAGTAAAGTCGTTTTTTTTATCTGATGGCATTTTCTTATGAATTTTGTTTTGTAAATGTATTATTTTTGAGGCCGATCTGGCTTCATAGGTGTGAGATATATATTGTCTACAATAATATCATAATTGTTGTTTAAATGATATGCAATTTGACATTATCGAGTATATCGCAAAAACCAAACAAAACACACCCATAGAGTGCACGTGTACACTATGAGATGTAGGTTAGACCAGTGTTTCCCGCTTCAAAATCTCGACCACCATTCAGTGCCATTATAAAGCTTGGAAGAGCCAGGACATTTTTTTATATAACTTTGATTGTTTTAGTCATATAGACCTAGAATGGCTTGAGGGTGAGTAAATCATGGGGTAATATTTTTTGGGTGAAGTATCCCTTTAAATTTGTATTAGTTAACTTTCATGTGGCCTTGAATTCAGGCCTTGAATTGAATTTATTTATTATTTATTTATTTTTATATATGTTTTAAGAATTTATATGAAAAAATGAAAGGATAAATCTTAGATCCTGCAGCTATAGCCATCATCAATTTCACCATTTTTTTTATTGCCAGGTCATTTTATATGGTCAAGTGGTGTGACAAATAATTGTTTAAAAGTGCAAATATTCCATGAAGTATTAATGAGTTCTTAATGAGTTTGTAAAAGTAAACATTTTTATGTTTATATATGTTTAAAAGTAAAAAATATATTGAGTGAAAATGTCATGTCACACTGCAGGACATTAGGGAAATTACATTTTGTATTAAAAATATTTTTGTGGTAATTGTTTTTTATATTTATATTTATATTTTAATAGATATCTATTTTTGATATTTTTGTATGATTGATTGATTGATTTCAATTTTTGAATTTGACAATTACAGCTTGATTGGAAATTAAGCACAATAAACATATAATTAAAAGTTATATTATTAAAAAATATTTTATTATATTATTAATATAGAAATCAATTAGTTTTCTAAGTTGAATTTAATATATTTAACTTTCTTTCTTTCTTTCTTTCTTTCTTTCTTTCTTTTCTTTTCTTTTCTCAAATAAACTTTTAAAGTCTCCAAGAGGGAGCAGTATTGCACAATGATGAGATGGTGAAAGAGTCCAGAATTTGCATCATATAAACTCACTCTATTCAATTTTTTCAAGGCTACATATGACAGTCTGGTATACTGCATCTCAGATAGGGCAGAGAGACTTGAGCCTCAGGGTAATGGGTCAATGCATGAATACAACAATTGGTCATTCTGACTGGTCATCTCAGAATAAAAATAATAATAATTATTATTTGCAAGATGACGAATGGTGAAAACGTCATTCTTTGGCACAGCAGTTTTAGTTTTAGGAATATGTTCTTAAGACTGTTTTCATGTTTGAAGTGTACGCCAAAGGCTACTACTGATTCATAGACTGAAGTGGCAGCTCTGGGCAGCCTGCTTCACTTACGAACTCTATTGCAAAACTGTCCAGTCATGGAAAACTGAAACCTTCAATCAGCATATGCCTGTGAGTTAATGAAGGGGGATCAGTCCTTTGTCAAAGTTTTTTAAGAGGAGGCCGAGATTATGCTAAGTCTGTGGCTCAAACCCTTGTTGGTTTTTCCTCCATGGCATTTGGGTGGTCCAGCAAAAGTGCCGCTGGGCTCAGTGTCTTGGCACAAGTAGCAAAGGGCTTGGATGACCGAAAACACAGTCTCCACGACTATGTAATACAACTTAACCCACTAATTGTGGGTGTTTCAGCAATTAGATTACAGATTATATGGTTTTTATAAGCTCTTGCCAGGGACAATCATGACTGCTAAGAAGTTTAAAGCTGGAGGAAAATTTTAAATCACAAGCTGACGGGGTCTTATTTTTCAAATATACTTAGTTTGTTTAATGTATATATTTCCAGCCATATCATGCTTCATGTCATAGACGATTTAAAATTGGATAAGGAATAATTTACCCCCAAATTCTGTCATCCTTTCAACCTTTCATCAATCCCATTTGACTTTCTTTCCTTCTGTGGAACACAAAATAAGATGTTTTAAAATAACAATCTCTGCTCATGTGTATATACAATAAAAACATATTGTGACCTGGGCTGTCAAGCTAGAATATATTAGAAATAAAAATATATATACTGTTAGGACTGTCAAATCGATTAGGCTAATCGTGATTAATTGTAACTAAAATAAAACTTTATGTTTACATAATATATGTGTGTGTACTGTATATATTTATATGTATATATAAATACACACACATGTATATATAAGAAATATATGTTGTAGGCCTATATATTTATATTTATATATAATATAAATCATACGTAAATATATGTGTGTGTGTATACATAAGTGCATATATATATACATATAAATATATACAGTACACACATGTATATTATGTAAGCAAACTTTTATTTTGGATGTGATTAATTGATTTGACAGCCCTAATACCTATATATATACCTATATATATTTATTTATATATTTATTTATATGCTCTACCTTTTAGTCCTTTTGTTGTGTGAAAAGAGCAAGCTATTTTAATTTGTGTCCCATGAAAGAAAGAAAGATGAGGTGAGATATTCATTTAATTAGAATGGAAGCTTGTTTTCCGACACTGAATAAAAATAAAAAAGGTAATTGCGTCTTCAATTCTCACAATTCTGACTTTTTTTCACAGAATTGCATGATATAAACTTTTTTTCTCACAATCGCAAGTTTATATCTTACAAAACATTCACAATTACCATCATTCAGTGGCAGAAACAGGCTTCCATAGTGAAAAAAATAACTATAGGATATGTTTATTGTCAGTTAAGTATAAAATGATTAAATACTATGTTTAAATGCTTTAATCCTAAACATAAATTTAGTATGATTACAGTATTTAAATTTCATGACTTGATTTTACATTTTGTGTGTTCAGATCTTGTGTATTTCACTGCAATGACCCTCGAACATGTTGAATTTATGCTATATGTTTAACCAGATACACATAATCTTTAATTTGCCACCCAGGTTATGAAAATAATGTATATTTTAGCTCCAGCCTGTACTAATAGGAAACCTTTGGCCCCAAAAATGTCAAATAGTAACTGAATCCTTGTTGGCTGTTCATTAATGGTGGTGTTCCACAAACACAGGCCTCGGTTTGTTCCAGGTCCTCGTATGTGTCCACAATCCACACTGAGAGTGTACAGTATAAACAGCTTGTAGAATATTAGGGGTATTGAATTCTAATGGAATGAAACCACAAAAGGGTGCGTTACACTGTGCAAGAGAGAAGAAAGTCCTCATTAGAACTACTTACCAGATGGTGTCTCGCAGAAATAGCTGTGAAATTGGCCTAGTCGTGAGACCAAATGAGATGTAATTGCATTTCCTGTTTGCCTTTGAATCCTGACACACTTACAAACCAAACAGAAATTCTCTCCTTCTCTCCGCTCCATTCTGAATGACATCCAGTGGAGTTGAACATCGAGTGTGACAGAAAACGGAGAAAATATGTAAACCTACACCCAATTTCTAAACATGCTTTCAACAAATTCTGGCTTCGGGACTTAGCATCCAATTGGAATCCCAAAATCAACATCTAGAAATCATAGTGGAGACTCCAGGGGAATGTTTTAAACATTTAGCATTTTGTTTTCATGTAAAAATATGACAATTAACACATGTAAAAATAAATAAATAAATAATTCTAAACTATATATGTATTTATACATATAATGTAATTATATATATATATATTTTTTTTTTTTTCACAAATATTTGTAAACAGAGCATGTTCTCACGCCCCTGGACTGTCTTTGTTGTGTTTTCCCTCCCTATGTGCTCCTTGACCCAGTTTCTCCCTCGTGTTGATTGTTCACAGATTTCAGGTGTGTCTTGTTTAGTTCTAATTACCCCATGTATTTAAGTCCCAGCCTTTGCGTTCTGTCTTTGTCGGGTCTACTTGTTGGATTACATGTGTTTACCCCTGTTCCTGTTGTGGATTTACCCCTGTGATTCTCTCGTTAAATACTGTTTATGTTATCCACGTCTCCAACGTTCTTTCCAGCAGCGAATCGTGACAGAAGACCTGACCTTCAAAAGTAACTTTATTTGCGTTTTCCCCTTTGTTTGTTTTCCGTGTTTTCTACAGTGTTTGTTTTCTGTTTTTCCCTGTGTTCCCCATGGATTCCCTCGCTGCAAAGTTCACCTCCCTCGCCCGCAAAGATCTTTCCCTATTGGAGTATGTGGTTCGTCCCGTCGACCTCCCAGACACCTCTGAACTGAGCTGGAGGGATGCCATTATCTGGTGTCTGGAAAGCGTCTATCCCCGATCCAGAGCACAGCCCAGACCCAGAGCCCAGCCCACCGATCACGGAGAGCCCGAGCCCATCGCGACCGACGAGCCATCGCCAAGGAGTGCAACAGAGCTGAGGATCGCCACGGAGCCAGAGCCTCTCGGATCGTCAGGCCAGGTTCGAGAGCTGGCTACAACCCCTGCCGCGAGGGAGAAATCCACCGCGGCTTTTCGGATCCCCACCTCTACGTCGGTCGCCGGGGCCATTAGTTCCGCCTTGGCCCTCCGGATCCTCCTCCTCACCCTGGCCCATCGGCTCTCCGTCTCTGCCTCGGGCTCCTCCGCCACCTGCTCCGCCGCCATTGGTTGGCCCCCTGGAGTCGTCAGCCCTTCCTCCACCATGGCTCCTCCCTCCGTCGGCTCCACCGTGGGTTGACATTTCGGCTGTGGCCTGGGTCCCTCGTGTCTCCTCCCTGTCTCCTCTCTCCTTCATCTCCTCCCTGGTCTCTGTCTGCCAGCCCCCTCACGGGTGTCCGCCCTCCTCCTGAGCCTCCTCCCAAGTTCCCACCCATCCCTCTTTCTGTTGTTGTTACGGCACGGGACGCGCCTTCCGGGAGGGGGGAGTAATGTCACGCCCCTGGACTGTCTTTGTTGTGTTTTCCCTCCCCATGTGCTCCATAACCCAGTTTCTCCCTCATGTTGATTGTTCATGGATTTCAGGTGTATCTTGTTTAGTTCTAATTACCCCATGTGTTTAAGTCCCAGCCTTTGCGTTCTGTCTTTGTCGGGTCTACTTGTTGGATTACGTGTGTTTACCCGTTCCTGTTGTGGATTTACCCCTGTGATTCTCTCGTTAAATACCATTTGTTATCCACATCTCCATCGTTCCTTCCAGCAGCAAATCGTGACACATGCGTAATTATTAGGCAATATTCTAATCATGTATTTTTTCCAAACACATTTTACCATTTCTAAACCACATCTATCCTAATAATTATATAAACTTTATATATTATCTCAATCAGGGAGTTAGACAAACTGGTTTGTGATTTATGTAGGAATTAAAATGTAAAACATATCTTAATAGAATGTCCATGTTTAAATAAAATTACACTTGATATAAAATGAAATTAGACGTTTTTATTTAAAAACATATATAATGGACATTTTTAAAAAGGTTTCACCTGGAACAATTTTAGAATGTTTATAATATACTAAATTGAAAGATTATATATCATTGTTATTAGTATGTTATTATTGTTATTTTAATAAATTATTGTGAATTATGTATTGAAATGGTATTATAATCATAATTGTTTTTTTTAAATTTAAATACTGTTGATTGAATACTGCTGCCATGAATTTATAACATAAATCATTGTCATAAATCATAATGTATGTGTATATATATATATAATCATAACTGTATATACAGTACATATACATAAATATATCCCCTGGAGTCGTCAGCCCTTCCTCCACCATGGCTCCTCCCTCCGTCGGCTCCACCGTGGGTTGACATTTCGGCTGTGGCCTGGGTCCCTCGTGTCTCCTCCCTGGCTCCTCTCTCCTTCATCTCCTCCCTGGTCTCTGTCTGCCAGCCCCCTCACGGGTGTCCGCCCTCCTCCTGAGCCTCCTCTCAAGTTCCCACCCATCCCTCTTTCTGTTGTTGTTACGGCACGGGACGCGCCTTCCGGGAGGGGGGAGTAATGTCACGCCCC
>NW_015544213.1:1756001-1764596 GCF_001515605.1 Sinocyclocheilus anshuiensis | reverse complement strand
TCATAACTGTATATATAGTGCATATACATAAATATATATATATATATATATATATATATATATATATATGTATATTCCAGATTAGCGTAGACTGTTAAATCAGCTAAAAAAAAACATTACTCTCAAGCATCCGTTGTCTATGATGGCAGCAATTAAGGGAATTATTTCCATTTAGGCATCCCTTTTTTATAAGAGGCCCCATGAAAGAGATCAGCTAGGGTCAGTTTTGGCATGACACTAAAAGTTTCTGAGGTTTCAGAGCTCATAAAAAGTTGTCATTTTATTTCAAACAGCAACCACAGTTGAATGGACTTTGTATCCTTCTGGAGAAGCCATCAAGAGCTTGAGGTCGGCTGGTTATCGATGGGAGGACGGAAGTGGTTGGAGGAAACTTTTATTCCTCTGTTGTCATTCCAAATCATTGAGACTTCATTTGACCCATGAGCCAATGGATAATTAAGGGTTTCTTTCACTCGGCTGCTATAGTGAACGCGTCTGTCTGGCGTCACTTGTCATTCTTCTGAGGAAGGCAAGATTAATTATGAGTCCTATGGTGCGTACCTGACTAAACTGTGATGCTTGCGAAGTAGCCAAGACATAATTGTAAGGCCTGGAATTACATACCGCACTGTGATATGCATGAACGGCTAATTCTTTTACAGTAAGGTTGGTTTACTTAAGAGGTCACATATCTGAGAATAGTACTGAAATTAATGTCAGTGTAATTGACATTCACAATATTTTCATATGTAAAATGTTCTGATTCACTAACAAAATCTGTTTGAAATACGTGACGTGGTAGTGGGTCATTTAATGTGTTGCAGTTTATTGCTCTTACAGGGATGTTTTGGCATATTCCGGATCCATTGATATGATTAGCGTGTTGGATTGAAACAGCAGTTCAGGCAGCTCAAACGTTCTGGAGCTGCCAGAGCGGCATGCCAGCGCAGTGGCGCTACATTGTGAGAGCAAAAACAAAACACATGCCCAAGTGAAAACATCTGGTCTCCGTACTGTAGAGTGCACGTTTTTTTCACGATTGGATGAAATAAGCAGAACTATTACGCCTCTCATTCACAGGTTTAGACTGGGCTTGGCGTGAAATCAAACCAAAACATAATAATGTGTAAACACACAGTACAGGACATTTCAGCTCTCCCGCCTCGCCTGAGACATCCAAAGCATTGAGGTTTCTTCTGACGAGAGCCGGTCCCAAGTGAAAATGACAATGGAGGGCCTCCAAGCATAAAATGTGTTTGTTAAATGTCTGGGTTTCCTTCTGAACAGTGAGTTTCAGTGATGGTCACCCCCAACCTCATACTCCCACATACAGATATACTCATACACATGGCCACAGCTCCTCAGTACCCCTTAAAACTAAATTATCTGCCATGTGATCTAGTAATTTTAATGTATCTGTAACAGTTATTTGAAATTGGAATATTATTTCACAATATTACTGTTTTTACTGTATTATTGTCCAAATAAATGCAGATATGATGAGTATAAGAGTCTTAAAAACATTAAAAACAGACTTTCAAAGAACATATAAAAATACTGACCCCAAACTTTTGAACAGTAGTGTACGTACATATATGTATACAGTATATACATCTGTAGTTGTTGTGTAGCATAGAAACGGATCTAAGCTGCAAATGTACTGTTTACACAGATGTGCAGAGGAGGCATATGTATTTAAAGTTGCAGGAAAGTGTGGATAATGTTCAAATGGTGATTGCTGATTGTCAGGACTGAGCTGCTGCCATTTGCTGCTGCAGAAGCAGATTTTTCCAGGTCAAACTGCTTCCCTGTGATCCAAAAGAAAACAATTAGAATGGAACTTCTCATTTAGGATGAGAACATTTAAATCTATATTGCTAACTCACTGTGGACCTGCTATCCACCTGCTGTGGACTGTCCTCAGAGTTACACTTTTTTGTTAACATTTTTTAATTAAACATTTTTGTAATTTTTTACTAGAAAGAAGCCTAAATTGCACAAAGAGTGTCTCCATCAACTACTATTTCACCTCATATACTCATATATAAATGCTTGTTGTAGATGCTGTCACAACTTTGGGCTAACGTGTCATTGTTCATGTGGCCTCTACTGTTTCTACTACTGTGGCCTTTTACTGTTGAAAGGAATCATTTACTCTCATGTTGTTTCACACCTGTATTATGCTTTTTTCCCCCCACTGTATTTTCGCTGAAATCTTTCCCTCTACTGTAGCTCTCAAATCTCATTTGCACTTCTGCTGGATCAAACTTGGTGTGATGCAAAGGTTTGCTGAGGTGTTGCATTTATACAAAACCAAGGGAGGACAGACAAGTGACTCTAAGTATCTATCTGATTTGCATTTATTCATTAAAAAAAGATGGCAGTGACATATCAGCATATTGGCTTCCAGTGTAAATATATGAAAAATGTACACTTGGTTGTAGGTTGCAAATACAACAAAGATTAATAGATCTACTTCAAAAATGTTACCCTTATCTCAGTTACTTACTGTTTCTTTGTAATTATTTGTGAAACTAGCAATTTCTAAATGAATATAGTTTTACAATGAATCCTACACCACGTTTTTTTTTTCAGTGTATGTAATCCATAAAATGTGAAAATAGCAACCATTTATGGAAAAAAAAACAATAATGAAAGCAATCTCCTCTAACGCTTTAAATGATTATATGATTGAAAGGTCTACGGTTTTCAGATGGAATTAAGATAAAGCCTGCGATATAAAACACAATATCTTGACAGCTTTTCCCAGCATTTGATCTTGTGGTTTGTACTGCCAAGACAATATCTTCAGGCACATTATGAATGCACTGGCCTCTAACTGCTGCATCATTGGCATGAAATAGGCAAGTCCATGCATACAAAATACCTACAAGACCCCTCTGAAACTCCATGTGTGAAATTTTAATAACTTCTCACAGTTTTTTTTCTTGCAGGAATGAGGTTGATTCCGAGGCAGGACCCCGTCAGTCACACCCCCGCAGTCCCTTTCATTTCCAACAGCCCCTTTTGTTAGATTTTTCCAGGTCAAACTGCTTCCCTGTGATCCAAAAGAAAACAATTAGAATGGAACTTCTCATTTAGGATGAGAACATTTAAATCTATATTGCTAACTCACTGTGGACCTGCTATCCACCTGCTGTGGACTGTCCTCAGAGTTACACTTTTTTGTTAACATTTTTTAATTAAACATTTTTGTAATTTTTTACTAGAAAGAAGCCTAAATTGCACAAAGAGTGTCTCCATCAACTACTATTTCACCTCATATACTCATATATAAATGCTTGTTGTAGATGCTGTCACAACTTTGGGCTAACGTGTCATTGTTCATGTGGCCTCTACTGTTTCTACTACTGTGGCCTTTTACTGTTGAAAGGAATCATTCACTCTCATGTTGTTTCACACCTGTATTATGCTTTTTTCCCCCCACTGTATTTTCGCTGAAATCTTTCCCTCTACTGTAGCTCTCAAATCTCATTTGCACTTCTGCTGGATCAAACTTGGTGTGATGCAAAGGTTTGCTGAGGTGTTGCATTTATACAAAACCAAGGGAGGACAGACAAGTGACTCTAAGTATCTATCTGATTTGCATTTATTCATTAAAAAAAGATGGCAGTGACATATCAGCATATTGGCTTCCAGTGTAAATATATGAAAAATGTACACTTGGTTGTAGGTTGCAAATACAACAAAGATTAATAGATCTACTTCAAAAATGTTACCCTTATCTCAGTTACTTACTGTTTCTTTGTAATTATTTGTGAAACTAGCAATTTCTAAATGAATATAGTTTTACAATGAATCCTACACCACGTTTTTTTTTTCAGTGTATGTAATCCATAAAATGTGAAAATAGCAACCATTTATGGAAAAAAAAACAATAATGAAAGCAATCTCCTCTAACGCTTTAAATGATTATATGATTGAAAGGTCTACGGTTTTCAGATGGAATTAAGATAAAGCCTGCGATATAAAACACAATATCTTGACAGCTTTTCCCAGCATTTGATCTTGTGGTTTGTACTGCCAAGACAATATCTTCAGGCACATTATGAATGCACTGGCCTCTAACTGCTGCATCATTGGCATGAAATAGGCAAGTCCATGCATACAAAATACCTACAAGACCCCTCTGAAACTCCATGTGTGAAATTTTAATAACTTCTCACAGTTTTTTTTCTTGCAGGAATGAGGTTGATTCCGAGGCAGGACCCCGTCAGTCACACCCCCGCAGTCCCTTTCATTTCCAACAGCCCCTTTTGTTTTAGTGTTGATCTACAGGCTCTAAACTTTTCAGCTTGACATGAGAAATGTGTGCATTTCATCATGCTTTTGACAGCGCAAAAGAGGACGGTTTGTTCTTGCGCGCAGCAAAGGCCGCCGGCCCATGTTTGGCTTGGACGCCAATGAATAACATTGTATGTGGAGAGGAAATTAAAAATGCAGGGTTGTAATTTAAACTGATTTAAGACACCCAATCCTCTCCTTTTCATTTTTTTTTTCTCTAGCCACTGTTCTTCCAAGGCAACCAAATCGGCCGCAGCTGAGAGATGGTAGAGCTCTCTTGTGTCGCCAATAACAAGAGCGCTGAGGCTGCCAGTCCCTCTCTTCTACTGAGGTGTGAAAGGTAAATGAGTTATGAAATCCAAATGTTGCACGTTTCTCGGCTCTCTCTTGCACTGATCTACCATGTTTTATGCATTTACAAGGAATGTTTAAGATCTGAAGTCAAACAGTTACGGCAAAACATATTTCGTCCTACAGTATCATCTTATATACATTATTTTGTTATTAGTATTTGTACATAAAGTGTACATGTACGTTTTATACTGATGTTTGGTGGATAGTGATGCATTTCCTGCTGAATGAAAAAAACAACATTAACTTAAAATTAAACCTCAGATGGCTTGCTGGGGTGAGCTGGTTTAGCTGGCCTCAGGCATTGTTATTTTAGTATCACTGAGATGATATTACAAGTTTTGTTAATATTTTGAATGAGATTTTTTATATATATATATTTTCTGCCTTTTCTGAAGTTTTAGTAATATTGTATGTCTATATAGTTTTTATTCATTTTTATTTTAGTTTTAGTTATTTTACTACTTCTATGAACCTCTTCTTAGGATTCACAAATATTTGTATCTCTATAAAGGTGTAAACAAAAATGTGTGCTAGAACTGCACTTTATATACGAATATCAATGAGCACCTATGAATATGGTAGGGAATAAAATATATTTATATTTTATATATATATATATATATATAGTTAATGAAAATTATTATTAGAATTTCTTTAGATACAATTATTATTATTAATGTTATAATTATTATTAATATTTAAAAGCTAAATTATATTGTTCTAATATACAGTATTATGTATTATAATTATAGTGTTTTTTGTGCATATGAATTTGTCATTGCACTTTTCTTTCACCCATTTTTTGGTTATGGAACAGACTTGTGCTGGAGAGACTTTCTGATGTGAAGGCTCAGTGAATGGAGTTTTGCATTCTGAATCAGCTGGCATCAACACTCTATGCCATCTTTTCATCAAGAATGAAATTTCAGCTGCCTGGCCCTCTGGTGACCAGTTCATTTGACTGCCGTCATCTTCATTACCTCCTAACATGGCCTCTGGGAACATCTAAATGTGAGCAGAATGGTAAGAACGTGATGCTGTCCAAGCTATCATGCTGTCGTCTGTCACAGAAATGATTCTTATTCATATAAAGTGAGTACTTGAATGCCGGAAAGAGATTAGAGGTGAATTCACTAGTCAGTTATGCCACTTTTTCTTTAACCAATAATTCTTTTTATTACACTTTTACCATCTGGGAGTTTTTTAGTCCTTTGGTTCAAGAACTTCAGTAGACCTGCAACATAACGCTTTCAGCATAAATCACCAAGAGATGGCGACATTGCACAAACATACACGTCCTACTCAACATTTCCTCTTTTAAATGTCCTTTCTTCACTCTTCCTGCTGTTTCAATAGCATTGGAGATGAATTATGTGACAAGGAAGGATGTCTGCGCGTTTGAGCGGCCCTAGGGCACCGCTGATTTACGGATATGTTTGAAACTCCTTGATAAATATTTGATGCAGTGGCAACAGTCAGTGGGAGTTAAAGGAGGTACAGCAGACAGGTCCGAGACCACAGGGAGGAAAACCCATGCGACTGTGTTGGAAAAATAGAAAAAATACGTCATTTAGGAGCTGCATGGAGTTTCAGGGCAGGCTAAACTAGATAGATGAAGTGGTAGCTGAGCTGTTTGCATAGGACAAACACAAGACTGGGGTCTGCTTCTAATGATCGCAGGGAAGACGCTGGGCCTACGGGGTCACGCCAGAGGAATTTTCCTAAAAACATAGACTTCTTCCCAGCCCAAGATAGACAGGAAAAGAGTGAACAGTCGAGCGAGGACCCTCCAGAGAGCAGTGAAGTTTTTTTCCAGGAGGGTTTGGCGTGTTCTTGTGGCGCCGGCATGGGTGTTAGCTGACGAGAGGCCGTCATTCCCAGTTGATGCTGCGAACTCGCGTGTTGTTACTGAGTGAAGGCTCTCGCCGTGCTGCTGACTCGTTGGGAGAAGACCTTTGTTTGCAAATCTGAACCCTAAGAAAATTAAAAGCTAGTTAGGAGATGACACATTAATCAGTGCAGATGTTCAATGGGAGTGGAGGGCTAATATTTTCTGTCTTAGAACACCATGACATCCTCATAAATGTAATAAAATATGCTTAAAAAAAACGACTTCTTCCCAAGTGAGTTGACTAATAAACTTTGACACACAAGCAGCATTTGATATAAAATTAGTTTTTTTTAAATAATCGTTATTAATAATTTTGTGTATATGTACATATAAATATATATATAACAGTATAATTTGAATATATTTTTATATTTAGCTTTTTTGCGTGTGTACACACACACACACACACACACACACACATATATATATATAGACTTATAGTGTCTATTCATGAAATTTGATTAATACATTTCATGTTATTAGTTAGATTTTTAATAAAAACACTTAATTTGTAACAGTTCGTCTAAGCTTCAATGGAGACTTTATGATCTGTAAATCAATCATTAACATTCCTGTAAATGTAATAAGCTTTCACAATCTGTGTTAGAGTCTTATAGTGCTTTAACACAATAATTGACATAAAATGTAAATGGCATGTCAGCATTGGCACGTTCACATCATTTAGCATGATTATAGTGCACAATCCGTTCCAAACTGACAATGATACGAAAATGATGTGAGACATGAACAAACACACGCTCATGGCATTTGAGGTCTACCCCGAATTTTTTCATACATCATGATGACTGACTGATAATATTTTAAAGCACTCAAGTACTCTGTTGCCAGTCCAAATTCAAGAAATGCAGATTCAGGAGTTGAGAAGAACACAAACTTTTTTCTTTTTTTTTGCTCCATAGATTTCTTTGTTTTTGATTGACAGGTCTTAACAGGATTAGGGCAGTTGGGTGTACAGTGCAGTACCTGGGTTTAATTTAGCTCTGTCTATAAACACTCGCCACAGCTGTTTGTTTTTACTATTGCATTATGGACACACTGGAAGCTCTGCTTTCTCGTTCCAACACAGCAAAATAGATCTAATCTACACCTGGTTTAAAACAAAAGAGAGAAAATTCTACCTCCCAAGCCTAATTTCTGTAAGCTTGTAAAGACCCTTTCACAAGATTCGTGCCAGGCAAAGTTGGATCTTTTTGTTAAACTGAAGTTGAGAAAGCATACTAAACAAATCAGATGACTGCAAACGATGATCTTTTTATAAAGTTTATAAATGCTTTTTTTCAAAAAGACCTCATTACAGAGGCTATGTCATATGTAAAAAACACTAATTTAGGGGCAAAGTTGGCCATTTCATTGTAAAGATGGACATGCAAATTGTATGGTAGTCATTGGCTTGAAAGGTCAGCAGCAAAGTTAAATCATTAAAACTCTGAACACCTTAGAGTTCAAAGCATTGTGCATGTGTGAAAGGGCCTTATGGCATAAAGATTCTATTTTAAGACACATGGGTTGAATAACTATAAAATCATTTAAATGGATCATTTTTATTGGTTTATATTTTATATCGTGATTCTCCAGATTAAAAATTTGAATGTATAGTGCAAAATAAGCAGCACAAGCAGTGTTGTCTGATCTTCAAACAAATGACTGTTATTGGCCCGTTCTTATTAGCGAATCAAAAACATACAGCACAACCATTGTAATTCAATTTCCAAATGAATGAGTCTTATGAACCGGTTCATTTTAGGGAATCAAACAAATAGAGCTTATAGTCTTTTATGCAGTACTTATGCTTGTACTTATACTTTATGCTTGTGAGACTTAAATTGGTGTTATGATCAGTTTAAAGACACACATTATAAGTTTTGTCCGTAGTATATTAAAAAAATGAATGGCAAATGTTACCTAATTTATTTACTGCTTTATATATATATATATATATATATATATATATATATATATTTATTTACACACACACACACACACACACACATATATATATATATATATATATATATATATATATA
>NW_015544213.1:1749009-1755939 GCF_001515605.1 Sinocyclocheilus anshuiensis | reverse complement strand
GTGTTGGTTTCGGGTCTCGGAGCGGAGCGTACCGCCTCCACCTTCTCCTGCAGCCGAATGAGACCCCGTCCCACCTGGAAGCCCAGGTACGTCGCCTCGGAGAGGGCAAGGTGGCATTTCCAAGGGTTGGCGGTGAGTCCTGCGCTCTGGAGCTCCGAGAGCACCCTCCGTAACCGGTCCATATATATATTTATTTACACACACACACACACACACACATACAAAACTCAAAATAACTAAAATAGCTGTTAATGGAACATTTAATTAAATCAGATCTAGAATCGTTAAGTTTGATTCGTATGATTCACATCCCTAATTTTAAATAGCATAACAATGCATATGTTGTATAGAGAACCTGTAAATGTGTATACGATATGACCTTGAATATCTGCACCAGAACGGGACATTATATATACGGATGTTTGGCAGAGTTAAATAATATAGTCACATTGGTAAGGCGGGGTTTCAAACTTCCCCTGAAAAGCCTTACAGAGCATGATGGAGCTATGTGACAAAAGTGAAGCTGATAAATTCATCTGTCATCCAGCGAAAACACATCAAACCCCAGATCGTATGAATAAACACTCCTGTTTACTTAAGGGCTGTCCCAGCAGTTGAGTTTTAATTCGTCCTTGTGCATTTTTACAGATCCATAAATATCCAAAGCGCGCTGCGGCTTAGCATAACAAGGACCAAGAAAAATAATCCCGGGGAAGTCGAGATACAGAGACTGTGTGTTCATTCTGAGGGAGAGGAATTCGATTGCTATACATTAATTAACTAGTGGCTTCTCCAGAATGACAGGTAGGAGTAGTCACCAGAGGGCTGTCTGATGACGTGCCAAGAGTGCACTGGCCGGTGTGTGTGTGTGTGTGATTTATGAAGCCCTCAATATGTGAGGGGGTTGTATTCAAAGGCTTGTATTTTTAAGCTTGGTACACATATGTGGAGTTTTCGGAGGGTGAGTCTCTTAAGACATCATTTATCCTTTATCACAGCCATGTTGATAACAACCTCCGGTGCACACGAGGCAGATATCTATGGGGATTCTGGCAGCCCGCCAGCTTCCAACGACTTCCAGGGCAAGACACATAAATAAAAAGGCCAGTTTTTAGATCCCGGCCAGCCTGCCTTTATTCGTTTATAATACGAGGATGTTAAACAGGAAGTAATAGCACAGTGTATTTAATCATTTCCTTCTTGCACAGACAGTGCTCTAATTTGGACTGTCACACGACACCCCAAAGGCCGTCTGTCCTGGCACTGCTGCTGTTTGGCACTCTGTTCTTCTCAAAGGCATCTGTGACTGAAGTTTGTTCAGTTAGAAATCAAAGTGCATTATTAAGGAGAAAATAACAGTATGTTTCAAAGCAGTTGAGAACCGACCCCAAACTTTTGAACAGTAACGTATTTTCCACATTTTCCTTTTTATTGTAAAATAAATGCCATAAATATTGTTTTGCATAATTTTAATGGTTTCCTTTGTTAGTTTTTCTGCATTCTTAACGTTCCACAAGAGCGAACATAAAAAAATATTGTGACTTGTGCTACCAATGTTGGTCACTAGGGGAAGAACTATAGACGATAAAGGACACCACAACAGGCTATGCTGCCCCCCCCACCCCCCGAAATTCATAAAACGAGCAAAACGTCACTCAAAAGAAATTTAAGCCATAAAGTCAATACAACATAAAGCCATAAAGACAATACAACACATTTATGAGGTGTAAAATTGTAAGGTGTAAAATTGTAAAGTCTGTCTGGGAAAACTGATTTTAGTTAAGGTTTGTAAGACAGGTTTGTTTGAAAAGCCCTGATAGATTCAGTCGATAATGTTCGAGACCACCTCAGAATGACTGAACCAACATATTTTATAATTATACATTTCACTGACAGTAAAACATACTTTTATTATAGCCTGTTACTAATAATGATAATACTAAAGACAAAATTATGATTACAATTATCATTATTTGAGTTTTTTTCTAATTGCAGGTTGGAGTCGGTGAAGCAGTGGAAATTTCAGTAGTAGCTATCGTTTTCATTTTCCAGGTACAAAAAAAGCATGATTAGGCCATTTTGTCATATTAATACACCGACATTTCCATTTCAAAACCATATAAATGACTCTTCCTCATCCCAAATTAGCATGAAATGGTTATACGATATAAAATGTCTTCTGCATTTCCAAATGCACTAGAAAAAGGGGCAGAATTAGACTCTGCCAGGACGTGGCTCTTTTACAAGAAAATGCGACCGCAAATTGCACTCAACAATTCCAGTGCTCCTGGAGCTGACCACTTTAAAAACGTCCTGCTTCAGGATTATAAATGCTGTTTGATGGCTCCGTCATTACATCCCGAGCAGAGGGGGCGCCATCTTGTGGGGTCAGGAAGGGTTGGGATCTTTTTGATGTGGGCGGGGACTTTAACCCCCCATCACCACAAGGTTCTGAGGTCTAGGAAGTACACCAGGGAGCAGGCCTCATAAAAAGACAGTCACATAACGCAGTATTGTGTGTATTTGGTGTAATGAAATGTGTTTATGCGGTTTAAGGTTCAAAAAACACATTATTTTCCACATACTGTACATTATTGATTCTCCTCTATACCCCGCCTTTCGGGCAGGGACGCGGTAGGGCCGTTGCCTGACGACGACCCCTGGCGGCGTCCGGATGTTGTGCTGCAGGACGCTGGTCTGCCCGGGAAGAGAAGAGAACACATCAGAGAACTGACCAACCAGCTGCTGCAGCTCCCTCTTCTGGTCAGCCGAGAGGTGGGGGTTGACGTCAACAACCATGGGATCAAAGATGGCGAGGGCGGCGAGCTGGTCTCTAGTCCCAACCCACTTCTTCAGCAGGGTGGCCGTCGCTTCGAACATTTGTAAGAAGGCTTCTACGTCATCATGAGGGGTCAGCTTGGGTAGCAGCTTCGCAGCTTGTACTCGGGGGTCCGGCAGCGGAATGCGTTGAGCGGCGGCGGCATGAAGGGCCGCGAGCTCCTGCTCTGTCTCCCCTTGACGGGTGGCGACGTGCTCAACGATCTGTTGCTGGCGGATCCTAACCTCGGTGAGCCGCTGGAGGATTTCATCCATGTTGGGGGAGGAGTGCTCGCCTGTGACAGAACCCGGAGACAAAAACAAGGAAAAAAGTGAGGTGAAGAAAATCGCTTGTCGGTGATTCTTCACTGATTTGCCTGCATTCTCCACCCAGGTGAAGAAGATCGCTTGTTGGTGATTCTTCACTGATTCGCCCGCATTCTCCACCAGTGTAACGGGGTGAAGAATCACACGACAAGTAATCTCAATCAATACCCCGGAGGGTGGATTTATTGGGGTGATGGGTGCTAGGGAGAAAGGTCCAGGTAGGTGCTCCGGTGCCGTGAGTGCTCTTTCCCGTCTTCCCAGTGCAGGGGGTCCGTGCAGTGCTCCTGTGGGGCTGGTCGGTCACACGCTGCTGTCTGTGGGAGAAATGAGAGGGCGAGTTAGTGCTCAGTCTCATGGAGAAGTCTCCCAGATGGCAGGGCATGCGTGGCTTATGTGGCCGCCGCCTGATGAGCCGCAGCTGTGACCGATCAACCTGTGATGAGGACGGCCAGGTGTTCCTCACTTGTTTCCAGGGCAACACTGATGCAGCTTCGGGACGCTCGTCACACTTTGAATTGAATAAAAAATGACAAGTAAGCAGTCAGTAATAAGCATTATGCAAATATTTCCACATAGTGACGTAGACATGTGGGGGCGCGTTAGAACGAGCCATTTTAGGTAGGCGTGGTTGACTCTTAACTTTTATAAAGAATATCTCTTTGGATTTGAGACTTTAGTCTTTGCAACTTTACAGATCTTCTTTATGCACCAAGAGCTTGTAACACTCCAAAGAGAAAGGAAAAATTGAAATCGCATCCTATGACCCCTTTAAGGGAGCATTACATTTTATCATTTTGCAAGCATTTTGGGAACGTTACTTTTAAATGTTCTCTGAACATTCTGAAACAAGTAGTAACCTTTTAAAAAATGTTTAATGTTTGTTTATTTATTTTTATTTGGTAAGGAACCAATAAACATAATTAGTGAGCTAGAGTCCATGCCCATATTCAGTTATAGTCATAGCGCCACCTACTGGCAACAGGAAGTTGTTGTAACTCAGCCATACAATGTCCGATCTGCCCCCAACTTCACACGTTTAAGAGTCCTGGCCTGAACACATCTAAAGGCCAATATTCAGTTATAATTATAGCGCCACCTGTTGGCAACAGGAAATGCCATGTTTTACTCTAACTGAAAATGCAATGTCCAATCTGCCTTCTGGCAAAAGGAAATTACTTGTTTTACACTAACTTAAAAATGCAAAGTCCGATCTGCCCCAAACTTCACATGTTTGGTAAGAGTCTTGGCTTGAAAACATCTACATGCCAATAATCTCTTATAATTTATAGTGCCAACTGTTGGCAACAAGAAATGTCATGTTGTATTCTTAGCTGAAAATGCAATGTCCAATCTGCCCTAAATTTTTTGCTTGATAAGAGTCCTGGCCTGAAGACATCTGAATGCCAATATTCAGTTATAATCATAGCGCCACCTGTTGGAAACAGGATATGTCATGTTTTACACTGACTCAAACATACCATGTTCAATGTGCACCAAACTTCACATGTTTGTTAAGAGTCCTGGCCTAGTCCTAGCGCAACCAGCTTTCAGCAGGAAGTTTGGCACATATAAATTACTTTGACATATTCCTCCTATATTTACCACTTTAAATGCATATTGCCCACCGTTCACTTTTTCCTAAAGCCTTTCAACGCTGCTTGCAGCATTAATTAGTCACATTTTTACTTCCAAACTAAATTCAATACTGTTAAAATAAAACAGGTTTTAATTTTGCTGAAAATGAAAGGAAAAATATATTTATATGATAAATATATTTACTGTCCGTAATTTAGATATAAATATATAAATTAAATAAACAATATGTGAAATATGTTGTGTGTATTAACCAATTTATGGGTAATTCATACTGATAAATGAAATGTGCTTTTAAAAACCACACTCACAACAGTTGATGAATTTCATTAGATTTTGCTTATACGTGCTTAAAGGGATAGTTCACCCAAAAATGAAAATTCTATCATCATTTACTCACCGTCATATACCCTCAAATGAAAGCCAAAGTACCCTCAATTGAAGATCTGGCAAACTATTCAGTGTGTATTTGTGTTTGCGCTCTGGACAGCGTCAAAAGTTACTATTTACAACGTGCTTTTGCAGCATTCAGCAATGTAGCCAATCACAGATATATCTGTTGATTTCTTGAATGCAGTGGCCAATCAGAGGCAGTTTAGTTGGTCAAAATTCACTAACCACTGAAAACCCCAAAGTTTTTATTAAGTGCAGTTTTGCACACTCATGAATCCTCTCATAACTAACGAAGTGCAGATGCGATGTTATTCATTGTGCAGTTTAGAGAGCTTCATTGATTATAATGGAATTTTGTGAGATCGCGATGAACTAAGACGAGTGAGGGCTTTTAAGTGATTATAAAGGGAGCGCACTTAAAGGGAGGCTATAATAACCCAATCAGAATTTGTATGAAACTTTTGTTTTTCGGATAGATAAACGCTGCAAAGTTTACTGAAACTGATACTGAAATCACTCTCAAAATAGCAATTATTTACACAGTGATAACCATAGCAATGGACAGGACAAAAATATATGTGAGAGCCCTCAGTGATTTATTCTGGAACCGGGACTGGCCAAGCCTCCACAGACAGCACGCGTTCAGAGCGAGATCCAGTTCAAGGAACAAAAACATGTGTAAACTTTATTGAGATCTGGCCATATCAACCAGTAATTTAATTTCCAGCAATCTATGACTGGCTTGAATATAGTTCCACAACTGATTTTTTTTATTTATTTATTTATTTTGTTGTCTTTACGTGTCTCACATTTGGTGGCAATGAGTCTAAAACGGACACATTTCAAGTGACTGGATTTGGCAACTGGAAAAAAACGCATGGAAAATACATTAAACATCAGAAAAGCAGCATGAACATTTCTGACTGAAAATGAAAGGCAATCAACAGACACTTAAAATGGGAAGCATCGCCGTTAAAATCAAATCAAATCAATCAAAACTAGTCCACAGTTTAGTAAAAGTTGGCAACCTTTTTAAGTTATTCTTGACTGTGCTGTATCGACTGCTTTGATGCATTGTATTGACATTGTTTTGATACTTATCTCCGTAAAGACTTTTTTAGAAATAAATTTTTGAGCAATTTTTTTCTTGCCCCCCCAAGAGTTAAAGAGTTAACCCATGCTGATGACCATATAATTACTATCATGTACTATGTATTGCTCACCAAACATGCTCAAAGAGCTCATTGCCTGCACCCCTAATACGAGTGTAAACATAGAGATGTGATGCCGTAATCATAGTCACTTGTGATCGCTCTCTGACATGAGCCACGTGTTTGATAAAGGCTTGATCACATGATACATTATGCATCTGCAGTGATGATTCTCCAGCACATCACTCTTTCCATGGTATCAGTGGAGCAGTGTGTTTGGTGGCTCTGACCCCTGGATCTCTGTCAGATGCGTGGGATCTGTAGATCAGAGGAGGTCCTGTGGGCATAATGGAGTTTTATTGTCTGCTGTGAGACATGTTTCCAGTAAACAGGGCCTTTAGTTTGGTAAGTGGGTTATGAGGTCAACATTGGCCAGCTCAGAATAGACACCATGCAGCACCCACTCAGGTTCAGCTCTCTGCGTCTCTCTCCTGCTATTTGCTGTTTAGATGATTTCGTTGAGTAAGCGTTTTCCCTTCACTCGCATGTCTAAATAACAGTTATCTTGCTTTTCAATCATAGATTGCTGCCATATGTGAGTCCCATTGGCCGTTTTTCTTTAATGTGGCGTGTTTTTTTTTTTTTGACA
>NW_015544213.1:1720763-1748550 GCF_001515605.1 Sinocyclocheilus anshuiensis | reverse complement strand
TGACACTTTCCTAGGCAGATGCATTTGACAAATCATTATTTAGTCACACACTTATTACCAATTACAGAATTCAGTATGCAAAACAGTCCAATGCTTGCTTTATTTATTTATTTAAAGTTTTTATTTTATGCATTTTATTTATATTTTAATTTGGTAAGTAACAACATTTTTAGTGAATAAATTAATTTTATTTAGTGTTTATTTTATTTATTTATTTTTTTCAATTTTTAAATACTTTTAAATAGTTTGTGTTCTTTTACATAAATTACATACTTAATTTTAAAATTAAGTAATTAACAGATTTATAAATGTATTTATATTTGGTAAGAAACCTAATGAACAGAGTAATCTAGTGTTCATTTATATACTAACAATTTTTAATTAATTAATTAAATAATTAATTCATTCAATTAGATTTTTATTGTATTTTTATTTTATTTTATATTTATTTTGTATATGTGGTCTGTAACCAAACAATCACAACAAGCAAGTTATTTATTTATTTATGAGTATGGGTCACCATACTTGGCCACATGTCACGTCACACTTTCTTTTTTTTTTTTGAGTGCTTCTCAGAATGCCTGCAGAAAATCAGCTCAAGAATATGAGGAGGTGATTATGAATATGAGGTTAAAGTGACCAATACTAAAACTAAAAATAATTGCAATTTAATTTCATGAATTTTTGAAGTTATGTAAGCTATTAATAACATTTTTAACTTGTTGACATAAATATATAGGTAATAGTAAGATAAAAGTCCATTCATGCATTAAATGTTAAACTATTCATCTCAAAGATTAATGCGCATTAACTTCAGCAGTCCTACTTAGAGCACATTAGACTGATAGAAAGTCCTAAATTTCTCAGGCGGAGATGGCGTGGTTCCTCATCAATTGCATAATCTTTGAGATTTACAGCAAAGGCAGAGTGCTATAAATCTGTTAAAATATCTGTGGGTTAGGTCCTTAATAATAGATGATTATCCACTATATTGCATCAGTGAAAATCCAGCCCCCCTTCCTAAAAAATACAGGGACAAAGGGACTTCTTTCCTTTTTTTCCCCCTCCTAAATGTTCCCATGTGATGCGGCATACAGAGCCAGTGAGTAAATGAAGGGTTTTGCGTGGAGATCTGAGAGCGCCTGCAGCAGTGATTGATGGGCCGCAGGAGGGTGGGGAGGTTCTGCTCCTGACAGAGAGAGCTCATCCAGGCTCTGCCGGAGATCACAGGGGCCAGAGCTGCTCTCCTTGCCTCACAAGGCCACACGTGGTGAGAGAGAGAGAGAGAGAGAGAGAGAGAGAGATGTGCCTCATTTTTAGTCATTTATCCCCACCCAGAGAAACTTAATGCGCTCCTATTTATAACGAGTATCTGGAGAGCAGGCAAGACCACAGAGGAGAACCTCGACTAGAAAAGCAGGAAACACCTTGAGAGGTGAAATCTGGAAAAAATAGAAGAAATAGTGGTTCTAATTAATGATTTTGTGGCTCTGTAACTATAGAGTGTTGTCTTTATTCTCATTACAAGTGAATCTATACTGTAGTCTGGGTTATATACTCTTTGCTTTGCATAGTTTTGTTCATGTTTCTTTGAGGATGTCACATTTAAGCTGTCATCAGTGTTATTTTAGTAATTGATTATGCTATTGTAGTTTTTGTTAATATTTTGAATTAGATTTAATTTTGGTATTTTCTCTATTCATTTTTAATTTGACTTAGTCTTAGTAATTTTGCTGTGTTGTGTCATTTTTATAGTTTTAATATGTCTATAAAGTTTTAATTACGTTTTTAGTTTTAGGTATTTAAGTACTTCAAATTAAACTAAACCAAAAATATAATTTTATTTATATAAAATAAAAATATATATGTATTTTATGTTATGTTTTATTTATATATATATATATATATATAATATATATATAAATTCATTGCACCCTACACTTATTACAGACAGATTGGTAACGCACCTTCTTTGCACGAGCAACCGTCTGATTATTAGCTCTGACCTTAACCAATATGCTGCAGCACACCATGAACCATAGAATTACAACTGGACACTTATATAAATGTATATTTTGCTTTTTACAAATCAGAGGGAAGACCTTGGGCAGTAGCCTACATTTATTTATTTTAGGTAGTTTCATGTCTTAGATTGTTGTCTCTGGCCTTTAATTGCTCTTCCCAGCAAAGGGTCAATGAGTCAACTGATCATTTATGTACAGAGAGATTTTATCTGACACCTCCTGAATTTCACCTAAACATGGACATAGTGGAACACTACTGTTTAAAAATCTGGGCTCAGTAAGATTTTATTTTTTTTTTTACAAAAAATAAATACTTTATTCATCAATACATTCCTCTCTCTCTCTCTCTCTCTATCTCTCTCTCATATAATTATTTTTTTCCCCTCTTCTCCTTCATTTCCCCACATGATTCATTTAAGGTTTTTCTGCCTGAGGACATAACGCTGCCCTGCACTTGCTTTTCTTGATTCAGTCATAATTTAAAACAAAACGTCCAGCTCTTTTTATGGGAGTTCCTTTAGAATTAGACCACTATTTATTACATAAGACAAATGGCTGCTTTGATGTGGGTGAAAGGAACTCCCGTGTCTGGCCTGAGCAGGTCAGACAGAACATCAGCTCTCCCTCAGGGTCTCCATGACCCTCACGGCTGCCAAAAGTGCACAGGTAAGCAGAGAGGAAGTCCTTACAGACACAACCGTTGGAAGGCGTCCATGAACATGTGAGGCCCAGCTGAGTGTGTATGAGTGCGTGTGTGTGTTTCCACCTGGACAAAGCCTGCAAACTCCCACTCAAACTTCCAGTTCCTGCTTTTAAGGAAATTCCTGGTCTGGTGTTACTTATAACTCTAAAGATTAGTTCATTTTCAGAAAGCAGACCCAATGTTCTTTGAAAGAGCTGGCATCACACTCAGTTGAGGTATGAATTTTAAAATAAGCTTTAAAAATCCTATTGAACTGAGATTTTGACACGAGGCTTTCAAAATAAATTAACTGAAACATCTCCCTTTGCTTTTATAAATTAGTATTAATGTAAACATCACTTGTATAGCTTATACTTACAGTGCCTTCCAAACTTGTAGAAACAAGTTAAACAAAAGATGGTCAATATCAGCATAAAACCATATAATTTATGACTTTGCATTGATAAGGGACTGTGCAAATAAAAAAAAATATTTGATTAAAATGATTGAATTTAAAACAAAGAAAATCCTAGAGCTACTGAAGCATCTCTAAACTGTGTTCTAATTGATCTGTGTATATACAAACCTTAATTAGCAATCAATCAGCAAAGCTATAAAGATGTGTTCACTGAATAATCTTCAAAAAAGAAACAAGTTTAATCAAGTAATCAGACAGCACAGCTGCCGAGGGGCATATCTGTATGTGTGTATATTGACATTATGGAATAAAAAAGAAAATATTTATTGCTGGTCTTTAATGATAATTGCAAGTTACTTATGCCAAGAAATGATAAGAATGTATGCTTATATTGTGCCATACCCCACAATGAAACCCAGCACACTTCCAAACCATTGTAGGCTTAGGAGTTAGTCAGATATTTCCGACATAAAACTTCACATAATCACCAGTTACAGCACTCTAAATTTTATAGAATTCTTTTAAAGATAACATGATAGTTTTTACACAGATATATTAAATAAAATGATTGAATATGTTATATTCAAAGTTGAGTAAAACCAGTCATGTCATTTTGTTTGAAACATCATTATCAGAATTTTGGGCACCGTTGTAGGGTTAGGAGTTCATTATCATAGTTTCTTCAATTTGTTACCCGCAAAATTAATTTTAATTCCTCAAAATTTGGTGATATTTTATGTGATGATTTACAGTACTGTTGGCATCGGCTTACAAGCACCAACCCAAACATCCTAGAGACGCTGTTGTAAACATGGAATTTTCCATGGAAGTTCTGAATTAAATCATTCATGTATTGACTGTATTTGACTGAATACTGACAGATTAAGGCGATGCCAAATGTGTCACTTTCAGATTTCACACGCAGCTTTGGGCCACTTGTTTGAGCCCGAAACACAATGCCCTATGTGCATGCCAGACAAAAGTCAATTAACTTCTTAGGTTACCCTTCTGCTGCTTTTCTTTCAGCCAATGTACTTGGAAGCCCTTTGAATAATAGAGTCAAGAAGGTTTATTCTGTTGGGAATTTCATCTGGTTTCAGGGAGTTCATTTTAGCAGCATGTTGCAGACGTTCGCTGTGAGGTTGCATGCAGTATCTTACCTATTACCAAGGGGGCAAAGCCACGCACAGACTCAAAGGCTCCTGGGCATTACAAGGGCGGCCTGCAATCCTCCAAGCGCCACCGTAATCCAGCTGCCATCATCCATTCTGCTGTGGTTTGAGATGAAACGTCCCAGCTGTCATCTGCTCTGAGGTTTCATTTTTGTATTTGTTGTTTTTCCCACCTGTTCCCATTTTCCCAATGCGTATATTGATAATAATTTTACAGCGAAGGATGTTATTTCCAAAAGCATCACTCTGCATCACTGTAACGTTTTGTGGTTATGCCGCTGATTGAAAGTGGCATCAAAAATTACCTTGGCTTGGCTGAGTTCATTATGTATGCCGCCATCATTTAGGGGCATGACTGCGCAGCGAAATCTAATTCGCACAGAAAGTATTGTTTTTGTTTCAGCATGGGATAATTAGTAAAGTCCTGCAACAAAACGCGGTTCTGTGATTTCAACGTCAGAGGGCTCGAAATGCCAGTGCATTTTATTATTTTCAATTCAAAAATGTACAAGAGTTTAGTTTTGTACAAGTGTTAAGTAAATGACAACATGAAACAACTTTTCTAGCTGAACAGGAAGTCAGTGAATGGATCATTTCATGCTAGTGCAGTGTGAATATGTCAAACCATAACTTTTATGAAGATTTGAAGGGGTCATATGATGCGATTTACCTTTCTCTTTGGAGTGTTACAAGCTGTTCGTGAATAGATAAGATCCCTAAAGTTGCAAAGACTAAAGTCTCAAACCCAAAGAGATATTCTTTATAAAAGTTATGAGTCAACCACGCCTACCTAAAACGGCTCGTTCTAACACGCCCCCACATGTCTACGTCACGATGTGGGAAGATTTGCATAACGCCGCCCAAATGTTCATGCAAAGAAAGAAGGCGTAACTTTTATTCTCGCTGTAGTATTGTTGCTGCCGCCATGTCGTGAAGACGCAATCAGTGGTTAAGTTGTATTTACAACACTGTTCCAGAACTGTTCAACACAAATATTCAGATGTGTGCAGCACATTTTATGGAGGACTGTTTCCTGATCCTTTTTTATATTTAAAAGATTTGTCACTGATGATTCAAACGCGAGCTTTGAGCAGTGTTAATGTGTTTTTTTAACCTTAAACCGCATAAACACATTTCATTACACCAAATACACAAAATAATGTTCTTTTTAGCAACATCATATGACCCCTTTAAAGATTAGTGCTTTAAAACGAGACGAAATTTTGGCTATGCAAAATGCTACATTTTTTTTTTTTAAGTTTTAAGGCCTTCGTGTGTAGGGGTGTAAGGTCAACTTGAAAACCAGATGTGATTGATTTCATATGGAAATCATTACTGTAAGTGATAAAAGTTCACACCTTATGTACTTTTATTGTTGAATACAGGGGTATTCGACGCACAACAGGTCTGTGAGCTTTTTTAAATCAACATTAGGTTAAAATTTGTATGAATACATCAAAATGTATGTTTTTATATTTTATATATATTTGTATATAATTATATTTTAGGTTCTGTAAGTGTTTTAGTCACGTTTTTGCCTTTCAGTTCACTTTAAATGACCTGTGGTTTGACAAATTGGGTTTTAAAAGTGTAAATAGTCTAGTCTCTATTCAATTTTGTTTGCTACTCCTTTAAAATTTGTCCAATTCTTACAAAAATTGGTTTAGATGATCTTCGGACCGAGCCACACAGAAATGACTGAATTTTGATATTCATCTTTGTTCAAAAGTTATGGTGTTGCGAACTTAACAATGTTGACCAAAATTGGTTCAGAGGCTGTATCTCGGCCAAACTTTGATCAATTGAAACTTCGTAAACTTAATCAGCACCATGATCTGGGGGTCCATGCCAAAGTTGGGAATAGCGCCACCTACAGGTCATGAGATATCAAAAATTGAAGTCAGAAAATCATGATTGTCGGATTCCTTGGGCCATGCCGAATCCAAGGATACCAATTTTGCCAGGATCAGATGAATTGCCTGTCTGCCATTTTGAAATTTTTCATAAATTGCAATATATTTTGAACAATTTGAAAAAAATTGGTAGGTATCATTGACATCATGTACTGAAGGTAATTGAGAAGTTTGAAGGCAGCGCCACCTAGTTCCAGAGATATAAGGATTTTTGCAAAAAATGCTTATAACTTCTGATCTCATTTTTCATTTTCCAACATTTAGTATTTCTGCCATTTTGAAGTAAATTAAAAACTTTTTTTTTCACTACTCCTACAAATTGTGTCCAATTTTCTTCAAAATCTGATCAGACGATCTTTGGACCAAGCCACATAGTAATGACTGAACAGATTTTTGATATTTCCTACAGTTCCCGAGAAATACCTCTCCAAAGTTGTTTGCTGACTTATGCTAGTTAGCTTAGCGTGGTAATTTGTTAACATGCTAATCAGTTGCCATTCTATGTAATGTGACTTCAGCAATCAGAGTAACTGTAAAATATGTTAGTATAATAACGTGGCTCAGCATGCTAATCTGGTCAACATGCTAAGTAATGGTTTTATGTGATCATTCTCACACTGAATGCTCTCCTCAGCAGCATGATGAGTGTGTACTGACTGAGTGGTGCACTGCTGGCTTTGTTTTCCTGTTTTCATACTTACTGAAGGTAATGATCGAAAAGTAGTTTGACCAATAGCATGCAGGCATTGTACATAATCAACCAACTGTGGCGCGTGAGAAGGTGGGATCTACAGAGAATGGTCAAAGCGATGGATATACGCATACATATTAGATGTGTTCGACTTGAAGCGGTGCTGCGCATACCGATCGGTGTATGACATCAAAGTACCGCGAGAGCAGTTCGAAAGGAGCCGTCTGCTCGCTGCAGCTCTGTCATACAACAATTGGTCTGCGCAGTGCAAACTTAAGTATACTTACTAAAATAAACTTGCAGTATACTACTTTTTGGTAAGGGAAGCCAAAGACTGGATATTTTAGGCAATATAGAAATCCTGGCCAGGACGTGTTCGGGAAAAATGGCACGTAAAAAAAATGGCACGTATGGTCACCCTAAATAATCATTCTAGGGAATCAGTTCATTTGGTTAGTTGCATTAAGTGTACATTCTTCTCAAATGTAATGCTCTGTCTCCCTAATTGGTCAGTTGATTCATACATTGAAACAAATCTCTCATTGTTATTTATTGAAGAAAAACACAGCTCTGATTATATATTGCATTATATTAAAAGATATTGCCCACTGCCAGCGTCTGTTAGTTAGTAGTTTGTAGTGTTGTACCTTTTACAAAGGTTGACTCTTGTGAAACTTGTAACTTGGCAAGATAAATTTTCAAAGCAGCTTTCCAACAATCAAATACTGATGCCATTGGGAATAAACCGTGGTTAAAAGAAATTACTTTTACACCTAATTTAATTTGGACAAACAATCTTAATTATTTTAGACTAACTGTTTATCACAATTTGTGTACAGGTGGTTTTCAGGAGACACATGGTGATCTGCAGCCTCCTCTGAAGAAAATGTCATTTCTGTCTCACACAGCTTCACCGCGCTCAAGTAGAGAAGACGGGAGTGCTTGTTCTCTGCTAGTGTTGCGTTAAACCAGTGGAGAAAACTTTTCATGCGCTGCTTCTGTTGCTTGAGAGAACTTATACACTCTCAGGGACTCACAGAGACCATAGGTGATTCAAACTAGTTAAAATAACATCACCACCCTTAATAAGGACTTTTTGTGCTAATATTTTTACTCAGGCGGGGGGAAAAAAGGCTCAGTCAGAGTGCTGATATGTTTTGGTCTCTGTTCAATAATTTATCATTTTTCATTGCACATCTAAATTTTCCGTCGCCAAACAGCACAGATCCCTGCTGGCAATCAGATGGTCATTTATGGCATCGCTAATTTGATTTAAAAATATTTTAGCACACTCTGAAAATAAAAAGCGGGTGCAAATTGACACTAATTTATGGGGAATATTTTATGGTAACACACACATACATATATATTTAGTAAGTCTGATCTGAAAATATTTTGGGTCCACTGCACTGTAACACAGATAAAATCACAACCCTATTGGATATATATCAAACTAAATTTTAGCATGCGGATGGAATTTTCCGTGTTTTGGTAGTTTCAAACTACAAGGTTTGTTTTTCCACCTAATAAAAACCAAATCTTTTAAATCACGAGTCCTGACACGATTCTGCTTGAATTAATGCAGCAATCATATGGAAGCAATCTTTATAAACCCCAGTAAGACAACAAACAGGAGTTAAATGAGGACCATCTTCTCTCTCAAGACCTCTCATTTGTTTGTATTGCTTATTAACTGAAACGCCTCATTTATCAATGTCAGCGTTTGCACAAAATGATAGCTGTCCTCATGTAAATGAGTAAATCTGACGAATGGTTCAGAATTAAGTGGCTGCGTTCTCATGAAATGCGCACTCTGTCGGTGGACTGACCCCGGTAAACCACCCACGACCAGGGTTTTTTTTTCCTTCGGCATTCGAGGTGGAAAACTGTCTGAGAATGGTGTGAAACGGGACAGATTTGGCACAGGACGGGCCCCGTTCCACACCGCGTAATGCAGCACAGAGTGGAGGTGGTTAGAACGGACTCTTAAGTGAAAGCCGTCGGTTTGTGTTGCTATGTAGTCTAATTACTTTCGGCCTGGACCATCTTTGTGCTAAACAGATTAACAGAACGGCGCTGAGAGAGCCAAACCATGGCTCTCCACAGAAGAGTTCAGAGTCAGTGATGTAATGAGATGACCTGACTGTTAAAGGTGACATATCATGAAAATCTGACTTTTCCAGGTTTTAAGTGCTATAATCAGGTCCACGGTGCATCTACCAACCAAGGAAACGTGAAAAAGATTAACCCAGTAACTTTTCTGAGAAAACGAGCGCGTCTGATTTCGCTCCCTTGGTGACGTGGCAAAGGGATCTCATAATAATATTACCGCCCCTTAATCTGTAAATGTAATACACCTGCAGCGCCGTCATTGTGTTTTCGCAAGCGACAACGGTGTACAAGTTCTAACGCCATGGATATGGAGTATTTTGAGCTGAAACTTCACAGACACATTCTGGGGACACCAGAGACTTATATTATATATTGTAAAAAGGGGCATAATACGTCTCCTTTAAGGCCGGGACACACCAAGCCGACGGTCAGCCGTTGGCCAACAATAAACCCGCGATTTTCCCAGCAGTTTACCTTCACAGACATAACCTACTGTTTTTGTAAGTCATGTGTGTTTTTAACGTAAACTTGTGTGTGAATGAGAACTTAGTCTAGTACTCACATGCTGTATGGTGGCCGCTTTCTGTCCATGTGCTTTGTATATGTGCGCTCAGAAAACCGTATATCAGAAGTTTAAACTAATATGGTGCTGTTTAAATGTTAAGTGATCTTTCCCAATCATTCTAATACGCGAATGTTTTCATAACAACATGAGCCGCTTAAAATGATTAAAGTTATCAATGTTACTGATATTCAAAATGGTAAGCAAGCACTGCTTTGTTTACGTTTCGTGTATCTGCGTTTATCTCGTATATCTTTGTTTCGGTTTCTCCTTTTGAATGACGAATATATACTATTGATAGCTGCTGATATAGACAGTTAATTCCTCTCACGCATGCGCAGAACGCACGTGTTAGTTTGCCGTCGGCTATAGTCTGTGCGGTGTGTTCGAGCGCAGCTTTTTGGTCCGACGCGAGGCTACAACACCGTCGGCTTTCGTCGCCGCTAGTTCTTTGAAGTCGGCTTGGTGTGTCCCGGCCTTTAAGATAAAGCCCAAATATGCAGGCATTAAATCATGCTGAATAAACCAGTGAAGCGGTTCATTTAAATGAAGCGCCCAAACAAACTTCAGGGGATGTTCTGTGTGTCCATGAAATTAATGTTAATTGACTTTCATAATATATTCTTTTGAGTTCCACAGATAAAAAGAAAGTCATTCAGTTTTTGAAAAATATGATGGTGAGTAAATAATGACAGAATTTTCCTTTTTGGGTGGACTATGCCAAAATTAGTGACTGCTAACATTGGTTGTTCAGTAGCATAACTGTCAGCTTTTATCAAAAAAAAATAAAAAATACAGTTGTGAGCTACTTTTTCCTTCTGCTTTTCCTGGAGTGTATCATCACAAAATGTTCCTTGTAATTGAAAACATGCTTCTAAAACATCCCCTCTCATTAGGAAATCTGACTCATTGTAATGAATCGGGTTTTTTTTGGGTGTTTTATTTTAACGAACTTGTATAGTAATTATAAAAAATAATTTAATAAAACATAATATTAAGTTACATTATGTGGCCCACCCCCCAATTTAAATATGAAGCATTAGGAAGTCTGATTCATTTAAATTAGTAGTTTGTTCGGATGCTTACTTTTTTACAGTATCAAGAATGATTCGCTCATTTGTTCAATGTACTGTAGCATTTTAGTTTTTTTTTTTCAGTGATACACAAATATTATAATATTTATCCTGTTTTTAAAAATACTTTTAATGTTTATTAATATTAATTCTACTGGCCACCCCCAATTGAAATATGAAGCATTAGGAACGGATTCATTTTAGTGAATTGTTTGTTCAGGCGTTTAACTTAAATGAGATGGTTCAAAATAATGATTCACTAATCTGTTGTAGCATTTTTTGTCTTTTTTTATTTTATAAAAATTTTTTTTTATATAAAATATCATATTTAGTTACATTCTGCTGCCCACCTCGAATTGAAATACTGTTAATGCACTTTTAATCTACTTTTTATTAGTAGGTTGCCAACTACGTTTTCAAAGTTGTCAAAGACTGTAAATTAATAAATTGTGTATTACACAACATTGTTTCGTAGTCTAATAGTAGATATAGGAAAAACTGGGATCAGATGTAAGTTACTTGGAGACAATTTTAACATGATTTTTTGAAGTGGGAGCATCATTTAACGCAACATAATTCATTGAATATCAAGAATTAGCCAATAAGTTTAATGGATACTTAAGTCATCATGAACTTAAAACTCCTGCTTTTGATTTTGTACTGCATAAATGTATTGAATAAATGCTCTGGTTAACGTTTTCTTGAATATTTAGATCGTTTTTCTCATACTAAGAAATGCATGCCACATATAAATGCTGTTTTGTAGCATATGTTGATATCTGTTTAGGCTGACAACCATCTGAAAAACACACCAAAATTGACCTCCTCGTTTTTTTTCTAAATTTTGAACAATAGCATGATTGTGGTCTCCTCCTCTGTTACAGAAAGTTAAGACTTTTTCTCCCTGTATTTGTTATTCCCACTAAAGCTAGCAAGCTGCATAAATGGCCTTAGACTCTCTGAACCGGCCCTACAGGGCCAGGAAAAACCCGAAGGAGCCAGACAAATAAAAAGCAAAGAGCTCAGACGCCGCCGCACGGCTCTGAATCTGGTTCCTGTCAGGGTACATCAAGGGAACACCCGGAACGCAATCTCCAAACTGCTGCCTCCCTGTAACCATACGTGTCTCACTGACAAGACGACTGAACCATCGCCAGCTCTCCAAAGGGGATGCCTTTTTTTCTTCTTCCACCCCTTTATTTATTCCTTTTCACCCTCCCTCTTTTCTTGGAACTGACCCACATGGATGAAAATCAATTCTGGATGATCTGATAATTATGCTGTCAGTTCCAATTGACATGTGATGAAGTGAGAAATCGGACAGAGGGTAAATACTAAAAGGATTTCAAGCTTTCCGTACATGCTTGAGTCCTGTATTCATGAGTGAAAGAGCTAGCCATTACTTGTTTAAGACCCGTTTCATAAGCTGATAAATCAGCATTTAACATATGACATCTGCTAGAACATCACATTTCTGTCTTTGATTTCTTAGCCATTTTCTATTCAGTGAATGACACATCATTAATAACTGTTTTTTAAAGTTGCGGTTGTAGACTTATAATCTGAGATCCTGATATGTGATTTAGACCTCTAACCCATTATATGATTATAGGTTCAGTCCAAGGAGGTCTGTGATACCTGAGCTATCTGTTAGCATTCCCATTCATCTCAATGGCAGTTCATCAGCTGGTGCAGAACCTCCTAGAGTATGCGATTAGAAATCTGCAATCTGCTGCCAGCTTGTTTGAGCCATAAATAAGGTAATTGAAGTTGAAAATTTTGGTTTTGATTTTTAATTTAGGAAAGTGGCAATAAAATCAATTGAAATTCAAAAATATTAATATAACTGCAATAAGTGCAAGAAATGGAAAATATGCAGCAATTTTGTCGATAAACATGACATTTATATGAACTGTACATTTTTATTTTGGCGAACTTTAATGTTTAACATATTGTGCCTTGTAACAAAGCTTTAAAAAATAGATGTTTGAAGATTTTATAGATAAATAGAGATTTAATTTGTATTTAATTTATAGAGAGAAAGAAAGTATGTGATTAGAAATCTATGATGTGCTGTAAGGTTGTTTGAGACATAACTGAGGAATTGAGAAAAAAACAGGAATTTAATTGAAGAATGTAGAAATTAAATGAATTGAAATTGATTTGACAATTCACTTATTGCAGTCATATGAATTGCAATTCATCTTAATTTTGACAAACTTGAAATGAAACAGGAATTGGATCAGGGGAATGGCAGGTAATGGCAACAGTGTGTTTAGCTTGGTCCATAAAAATTAAAGTTTTGTGAAATGCATTACAATTTTGGGCTTTTGCTTTTGTCTCAGACAATGGCAAAACATTAACACTATACACTGTAAACCTGAATATGTTGGCATAACATAAAAAATGTTGCAGAACTGGCAGATTTTTATTTTGTACTCATACATGTTAATTGCACTTAACTTTAAATATTTGAGTAAGTTAACTCATGCATTTAACTGAAATATTTTTAGTATTGAAACTTAACTAGCAATAACTAGTTAATTCAGTAAATGCTAATGGGTAACACAGTGCTTTGATTAGCATAGCCATTACTGAATGAGTAAAGGGAATATACTGTAAAACATTTTACATACTGTTCTCAAACCAAGAGTGCCATGGCAAAGCATGCTGGGAAATAGAAATCCCAGCCCAGTTTCAGTTAAATTTAAGTTAATCCAAATTAAAATAAATAAGTTCATTAAACTCAAATCAATTAAACAATCAGATTTCTTAAAATGTGTCAGTTTTGTGAACTCAAAAGAAAAACAAAGTTCTAAATACTCATTAAAGTTCATTTGTTTGAATTTATTTGCTTAATTTAAGTTTTCCCTACTCAAACTAATTAATTATCTTGATCGTTAATGTTTAAAGTGTAATATAATTAAATATTTGTTATTTATATCTTGCTTGCAAAAATGTTTATTTCACAAATGCGCAGCTACTTGCAAAATTCTGGAGCCAGAAGGAGTAACTGGACCATGCTAACTGTCCCACGTAGAGATCTTACACGCTGTTTATTTTTGTGTAAGCTACTGATTTACAGCTGCATAGGAATATTTAAATTAGATAATAAGACTGGTTGTGACTGGTTAGTGAATAAGACAGGTTTTTGTGCTGAAACATTGTTCATAAAACTGGCACAACTGTAAAGTGAACTCACTCCTTAGCCTCAGGGTTTAGAGACTGTCCTTGCAATTAATGTACTTTATGTTCTCTTGGAAGAATCTGCTATGACAGTAACAAAACAAAATCTGTGCTAGAACATGCTGTTCAGTCTGCTGCAGCTGTAGAAAAACAGGCAGAGTGGATGTACACAGTAGCCAGTGTGAGAGCACTGGTGTTGGACTGATCTATTGCCTGTGTACTGGCTGGATTTGTTTAACCCTGAATGTCAGCCGGTGCTGTCTGGAGCATGTGTTCAGGTAATACGTACCAGATGACTTGAGTAGCAGCCCAGGCAGACTGAATAGAAAGCGAGTGTGGAGAGTAGTTTTTTTTTTTTTTAAACCTGACAGCAGGTCAAATCTCTATTCAGTTAGCCTGAAGTAGCATGAAACAGACAATGTGAATTGCTGGGAGGTTTTAAAGAAGAAAAATTGTAAGAATTATAAAACAACTGATGCCATGTTTACAGTAATTGGCTATTTACACTTACAAAAAAGTGTCATTTTGGGCATGTAACAAGGTAATCCCATCATATTTGTAAAAACACTTTGGAATATCATGTAAATACCACTGGATATAAATATAATCAGCTCTAGGATTTATACTGGTCTCAATAAAACTATGCTTTTTTCACTTCTAACCTGGGCCAATTTGGAAATTTAGCAAGGCACTGTGTATATATGCTTTCATTGTAATGAAAACTGTTTTAATTTATTGATTTTATTTAGAAATATATGCAATATTTATTTATATATTTATTTATTGTGGCCACTGTATATCAGAATACCATAGTACTATTGGATACCATCAATGTACCATATTAAAAAAAAAAAAACATTAAACACTATTGGCATATTTTTGTGCTGTGCTCAGGGTGATTATACACTTGGATTGGTGAATAAATGTTTGCCCACTAAACTGAGAGTAGGTGGGGTGTGCCAACGCACCTTGGTCATCTGTGTATGCCAGCCAGTGTCTCAGCAGACCAACCACAGTCTGGACGGATGAACGACCTGCTGTTAGCAGGATGTGCTAAAGAGGATCGCACTTTCCATTTTGCATATTCATCCTGAATACAAATAAAATAAATCTCCAAATTAAACATTCAGTGGGCATCTTTGGCAGCCTAGACGACCACCCAGACTGCCACAGGCTTGGGGGGTTTGAAAACCTCACAAGCACCCAAACAAATAACAAACAAGCCCAGCGTAGATCCTCATGACACTTTGAGCTAATGAAATGCGATAGAAATAGTAATGAGAGAAGTTTGTCTTGAACGGTCCCTGTTTTTGGTCGTCTCTCTCCGGCTGAAGCTGCACTCTGAAGTGTAGTGTTCCTTTAAAATGTCATACCTCATATACTGGATATTACACATTTGTTTAAAAACAAAAAGATGCATACAATGCAATTTCAATTTAATCTTTATTTTATATCACTGGCCATCTTTGGTTTTTCTTTATTTTATTGCAATAGATTCATGCAATAGTTTAGATGATGCATTTAATGACTGATAGATGAATGATAGTAAAGGAATAGTTCACCCAATAATTTGGCATTTTAACTTTAAACCACTTTAGTCCATAATCAATAATAACGTTTCCTCTAGTGAAAAAGTCCATCCCTAGTTGTCCTCTCACATCAAAATCCACCCACATATTTGTTTAGAACTGTTTTGGCTTGTCAACTGTGCTTGATTTGTGCGTATTTATCTCCTGATTCAGATGCGATGACTTTTTCACTGGAGAAAGCAATATTATGGAGGACCCGTATTTTTGACGAAAGCAGGGATTTGAAGTTAAAACATCTTAATGATGGATTTGTTACTTACAAACATGCAGCATTTCGCTTCACAAGATGTTAATTGATGGACTGGAGTGGTGTGGATTATTGTGATGCTTTTATCAGCTGTTTGGACTCTCATTCTGACGGCACCCATTCACTGCAGAGGATCCATCGGTGAGCAAGTGATGGAATGCTAAATTTCTCCAAATCTGTTCCAATGAAGAAACAAACTCATCTACATCTTGGATGGCCTGAGGGTGAATACATTTTCAGCAAATTTTCATTTTTGAAACTATTCCTTTAATAATGTTGAGTTCGGTGACCATTTTAGGCCACACATTGATGTCGTTATCAGTCGACGAGCTTTAGATTAAGGACACAAACTTGCCATGAGTTACTCAGAATGGTGAATCTGTGTTGATGACTAAATGTAATTTTCATACCCTAGTTCATCACAGTACTATATGCATAGTCAAAATACAATAGACCAACTGTTCCTATTTGAATTATTTCATAGATGATATTGGAAATTGATGCCGTGTTGATGACTAAATGTAATTTTCATACCCTAGTTCATCACAGTACTATATGCATAGTCAAAATACAATAGACCAATTGTTCCTATTTGAATTATTTCATAGATGATATTGGAAATTGATGCCGAAATCAAACTAACCCTACATTTAAGAAATCAGGTCAGTTTACTGTTTAGCTAATATCTGCATTCAGTGGCATACATTTGAGTGCTAGACTGATTTTTTTTTTCTTAGTCTGAGAGTTTCTTGAGATTGCTCCAAATGATTCTCTTATTGCTTTAGTCCTCCCATGTGAATTGCATTTCAATATTACCGTCAATAAATTTGCAGCCAACAAAAAGGAATTAAACTCAGTAAAGCGCCTATTGCTATTAGTTTGAAGAGATAGAATACAGCTCTTCCAAGCAGTCCATACAATACAGCGCACCATCTCCTGCAGGGTCAAATAAATCTCTGCGCAATCCTTTCCACTCAGTAAAACCATTTAACTTTACAGGCAAATGTAGCATAAGAAAGAATGAAAAAACAAATGGAAAATCTAAGAGGCAAAAAAGTCACAGTCGAAAAGAGCAAAGTCTGCAGAGGCATTTTACAACCCAACTACTTGTAATCAAAAAGACTCTTAGTGGTGCATGTTTTACGTGAACATTTAAATGCATTAATCATGTGCAAAGGCACGAGGGACCGCTCTCCATCACCCGCTGTAATTTACAGAGCCGGCCCCCCAAGAAGGAGGAGAAAAAGAAAACACAAACTAGGCCCATGGGTTTGATAAAGATGTTAGGTGATGAAAACTGACTTAAAACGATCGCATACGAGAGAGAGTCTGGCCAACTTTTGCACCTGGCTCCAAAGGAGCAGCTAAGCAAACTTCCTTTTCCCCATTGTGACGTCTTTTTTCATAAACGTTTCGGCCTCTAAATGGACAGGACAGCTACAACTGCTCTCGCCTACATTTGGTCAAACCACCACGACTCGATCTACAGAACCTCTATTTTTGCTGATCACCAAACTTTGCATAGTAATTTGACATGCACACCTCAGCGAACACAGAGGCCGTGCACCATCTGTAAAAGTGCTACCAGTTTGCTTGATTTCATTTACGCTGTCATTTTTGTCTCGTAATGTAACTTGATGGAGACACTGCCTTCTCTGGTCCTTAAAAGCGTATCGAGGGAATTTATTTTCCTGTAAAAACAATTTCCTCATTGTGTTGGTTCTAATGACTAAAAGACTTGTTAGAAGCACTTCCATAAAGCAAATTTGACTTCAGCATAATGAGTGGAATTTGTTTCCTCCGAGTTGCTCTGCTAAAACAGCAAAGTATCATAATTAGTTTTTCTTATTATTTGTCATGTTGGTAAAGCTACTTTATATGGCAGGATGCTTATACAATCTGTACATTACGGCTTAGTTTTTCATGTAGCTTTTCCTCTTCAAAGCTGTTTTATTGATTACATTTTCCCTGACAATAAACATGATGGATTCACAAGTTCCTACTTACGATTTCGGAAAGCCTAACTACAATTTATAACGTTCAAGTGATTTTTATCTGAAAATAATTGACGTGTTAATACGATTTCGCTTTTCTCTCTTTCACTTACTGACAAGACAGGAAGCTTTTAAACGCTAACAACATAATGAAGATCAATAGATGTTAATATTACTCGTGTAATCAGTGCTTCTATGGATATTATCAAAATCTCACTTGAAATTGTGACTTTATGGTGGTGTAAGTATACATTCAACTCGTAAATGCAATCTTTTCAACATAACCTGAACAAGTCCGATTGTCAACTCAGTTTTGAGCTATTTTTTGTTCAATTTGAGTGAATCATTCTTGTGAATCTGTTCTTTTTAGTGATTCAGTTCACAGTTTTTTGACACTTGAAATTGTGACTTTATGGTGGTGTAAGTATACATTCAACTCGTAAATGCAATCTTTTCAACATAACCTGAACAAGTCCGATTGTCAACTCAGTTTTGAGCTATTTTTTGTTCAATTTGAGTGAATCATTCTTGTGAATCTGTTCTTTTTAGTGATTCAGTTTTTTGAACAGCTCACTCTCACACTGAATCGGTTTCTCACTCTGTTAAGACATTAGGATACTTTAGGATAATGAAAATAATAAAAAGCATGCTGGATGGGGTTGATATTTACTTACAATTGATATTAAACCTTGTTTGCCAGTAATGAAGAAGGTGTTTATTGAGTTCAACACCTGGATGTGAAGCAGATGACTCTGTGTTGCAGGTAAACACATTTTATGACTAAAAGAATATTAAAGCACTGGCACTACTATGAGACATTTAATAGTGAAAAGTGGTCCTTAAAGTGTTACTAATTATTTAAATTAAATTCTTGAAAACTTTCATAATTCACACCATTTTTGCCATGTTGCTTGTAGTGTAACTGCCTTAACATTAGCTTTCAAATTAGCTTAGATAACTTATATGTAGAGTATTTGTTTAGATATATTTTAGATACATCGTAGATACTTTTTTTTTTTTTTGAGTTACAGTAAACAACGGTATCTTGTGATTCTAGCAAATGTAGTGCATTTCAGATCTTCAATAGCAACACTAGAAATTGCAGTGTTAGTTCACGTTAATCAAAGTGTCAGCTGCAGAGAACCAAAGGCTTTGTTTTGAGAAGGGCCTCCACCTAGCTTCCACCAGAGTGCATCTATTAAGGGGTTAAATAAACACTATTTGCTAATACGGCCTTTATTTCAGCTTGAGTGGAAGGAAACGCAGTCACTGAGTGTTTGCAATGCAGGTATGGAAGCAATCACTTGAAAAAACGCAAACATTGTGGACTATCCGCAGTATTTGTGTGACTGTGAAAAAGACAGACAGAGGGAGAGTTGATCACTGAAAAGCTACTGCAGATGCTGCTGTGCATACTGTCAGGTTGAGGGCTGGGGATGATTGCCACATCTGGAGTGAATTTATCGTATAATTCACCATATTACTGGCGCAGTCTCCATATAAGTAGCATGACCACGTTTACAGTCCAGTCAGTAAGCCTGCAAGTGCCCTCTGCCCTACGCTAATTTATACTTGTACTGGGCGGAGAGCATAGAATTTATTATAGTCTCTACAGTACTTAGGTGAATTACACAGAAACATGCTATATTTCACCCTGAATAAAAAGAAATCATATTTTACATAAAAGAAAGTGAGGTCCATTTCCTTCAAAGTTCTCATTAACATAATGTGATGTTTTACTTTTGAGTGTTTATTTTATTTTATTTTATTTTATTATTTTTTTTTATAATTCCCTTTATTCTCAATATATATTTTATGGAAGCTTGTTTCCGCCATGGGATACAAAATTTAAATTTTTTTAATGTGAATGTGACTTTTTCAGACTTTTTTTCTCACACTACAAGATAAAAAGTCAGAATTAAGTCAGAAAAATATGTTAACTTGCAATTGCCAATTTAAAACTCGCAATTCTGAGAAAAAGTTAAAATTGTGAGATATAAACTCGAAATTGTGCAATTACCTCTTTTATTTTTTATTCTGTGGCAGAAACAGAAACACAGAAATGTGAGATGTAAGCTCAGAATCTCAAGAAAAATAGTACAAATTGTGAGTCACAATTACCTTTTTAAATATATTATTTTTTTATCTTGTGGCAGAAACAAGCTTCCATATAATTTTAATTACTGTATTACTATATATTTTTACTTTATTGCTTAATACAGTTTTTTTTATTGAAATCTGCATCAATTACAGTACCAGTACAACAAATGTTGTATAAATATGTTTTCTATTAATATATCTAGTTACATTAAAAAAATTATGAGATATAAAATAATAATGAGAAAGTCCATATAATTTTAATTACTGTATTACTATATATTTTTACTTTATTGCTTAATACAGTTTTTTTTATTTAAATCTGCATCAATTACAGTACCAGTACAACAAATGTTGTATAAATATGTTTTCTATTAATATATCTATTTACATTAAAACAATAATGAGATATAAAATAATAATGAGAAAGATATTTTTCACATTCCAATGGTTAGAATTTGAGGGGACAGTTGTCATAAAAACAATAATCTCACAGTGTGGGGAAAAACACTCTTAATAGTCCTAAAATACTTTTTTTTTTTCTTTCTTTCTTTCTTTCTTTCTTTTAAATTTAGGGATGAAATATGACCCGGACCTTCTATTGACACATTAATTTAGATTACACTAAGTCAGCTGGCAGATACTTTTGTCCTAAGTAGACAGGCAACAGCATCGATAAGACCTACAAGTCTGCCATTAATGATTGCATATTTCCAGACATACATTTATTTTAATAAAAACTCCAAATGTCTGTTTGGTTTTCTTTGGTTTTGACAGATGAGATTCATTGTGGTTGAACTCCATGTTCATTATCATCTGATATCTATTTTTATAACTTAATTGTTTTTGATACACATCCTTTTATCACACTGTGTGGTTACAGGGAGAAAAAATGGATGATATCCAGGCCAGATCTGAAAGCCTATCATTCAGCTCTACATATCCAGCACTGTTTGTGTGTTTGTTTACGAAGCATTTTGCCTAATTATTCATTTAGCTTTGAATACAAATGTATCACCCTCAGCTATATTTAACACATTTTAACAGTGCCATTCCTTTCCGCAGATTTTCCTTTTATAAAATGCAACCATTCCTGCAAATTCCGTCTGGGCCTGCCGATCTCCAAGTCTGGTTATGCTGTTAACCAAAGACTGCTCTATCATCTGATCCATTTCATCCTCATAACAAACAAAAAAGAGGCCCGTCTACGCCTGGAGTTCTTTGATGAGACGCTGTTGTGTCTGGATGATGAGGCAATAATGAGGGTCTTATGCTGTTGATATATTAACACAAGTTCATTCCTGTATGCGGCGGCTTGATTCTGCCGATATTCAAAGCAGCCAATGTTGTGACGGGGTTGTGAGTTCCCTGTGGAAAGCTGGTGGGGCCGATCTTCGCTGTAGATTATGTGTTATACTCTCCTCCACAGTAACTGCAAAGCATATAAATGAAGTTTGCAGTCTATTATTATTATTATTGTTTACTGTGAATTATTATTTACTATGTCAACCGAACATGCTGAACATAATGACCCTTTTTGGCATCTCCCAGCATGTTATTTGTATTAAAATGTAATGTCAGGTGATGTTCTGATGCATCAGACTCAGGAATGTTGACAAAGCCCATGGGCTAATTTGACAGACTAATTTACCACAGCAAAAACACATACTCAGACATAAAAGGTTGCTTCATTCAGCGGATCAGGCAAAAGTCTCGGCATGCCCGGATGTGATTCTGTGAGAGGCAGGGAAAAACAGTTACCTTTGCAAAAAAAACATTGACATGCTGTAAAAAAACAAAAAAAAAAGTTTGTGATTTTAATTGACTGATGAAAAATATATAAAGCTTGCACTCAAGGAGGATGAAAAATCTCACACATGAACTTCATTCAGAGGTGGATAAAGTGGAAAATGCTAAATTTCCCCAAAGTGGAAGCTTGTATTTTTCATTAGTCATTACTTTTTGAGCCCACACACTTGAGTTTTTTTTTTTTTTTTTACTTTTTGAACCCTGGAAAGGAATTTGGCACAGATAATGTTCATGTTTTTTGTCATTTTAAAGGAAAAAGAAAAGTAAACTAAATTTTATTAAAAAAATAAATAAAAAAAAGATTATTTTTTTTATTTATTTTATTGAAAATACAGAGAAAGAAAGTTAAACTATCTTGCCATGTGTGCAGAACAATTACAGGAAAATACATGCAGTTTACTTTGTTGCATTTATGTTGTTTAGTTCATGCTTTAGTGTTGCATGCCTGATTTTTTATTTTCTTTTATTTTTTTGATGGACTATGCACTTTACATACATATCAGTAATTAGTATTTATTAGTAACTGGTCATGAAAAGGGCAAAAATATCTATTTCATAATGTGACCTATGTTGCCATCTGTATTATTATGGTTGTGATCATCTTATTTTTGGTACATACTGTAGCAGATTTTAGAAATTTGTATAGTTTGGCAACATTGATTTAATTTAGTTTGGTAACATTAATTAAATTAAGGTTGTGAACTATATAAAAGGCACAACATTTATTTATTTATTTTATTTATTTTGCAAGAATAGATCTAAGCTGGTCTTATGGAAGTGACTTGTGAAATGACTTAATTGTCCAGTTTAATTAATGTTACACCTAAAAGTGTTTCCAGACACGTGGACATGGATTTGATTGTGGAAAAAAAAAAGTTTTCCATTATTCCTTAAATAGACAAATAGTCATTTAAAACAACGCTTGGCCAACCAGCTAGCAGGTGATGAATTGTTTCCTGACAAACTGAAGATGCAGAAAACCACATTTAAAGACACTCATATAGAGTTTAATTAGAGACCTTCCAAATAAAACAAAACAAAAACAAGATGTCATTAAAAGGCGGTTTCTTAGTGCGCAACATTTAACAACCATTCTTAAAACGACGAAAGAAATTTCATGTGAATATATGCACAAATCAGCCAGGATGTGAACCAGTCACCAAAGCAGAACTTTAAAGTCTTTTTCTCGCTCGTTTTGTCGCCTGCATCTGACTAACTTTACTGTAAAGGTGCATTGTTGTTTCTTTTTTTCTCCATTGTAAAAGCAACATAACACATCCAGCAAACTTGCAAAAGCCTTTTAACTTGCTCTAAATAAGAGAAAAAGGAAGAGTTAATTGGGAATGTTTTTCTGACCTTTAAATACATGTTAAGATCTACAAAATTTTACAGTTCACAAAATAAAATATGCATTGAGGAAATCAATGCACATCTCTCAGGGAATAAAAAAGGACAAAAGAAAAAATAAATACAACTAGTTGAATCTATTCTGAGCTAAATTTGAAATCTGTGCAGGAATTTGAATTAAGAGTTACGAAATAAGACAGATAGCTGGAAAAGCATGCAAGTTTTTCAGACATACGTTTGTTATCCTTACGAGTAGCTTTTTTTCCCCCTCAAAGTAGCTTCTTGGTTAAGGAAATATCCACACACAGGTTTGGAAATTAACCATGCATGCCACCCACACGGTGCCCAGCAGTCGGATCCATGCTTTGGTGTGTTATGGCAGCAGTATGGTCATGTTTATTCTCCATGTCTGGCCTTTTCCAGTGACTTTTCCCTCTCCACTCAAAATGGTCTTAATAATCAAACACTTCAGGCCATTTTACAGAGTCAAACGTTACGAGATTTGGTGTGACTGTGCAGAAACACTGGAAAACCATAGAAATCAAGCGTAGCTTTAGTTCTGGTAGGTCACGTTAGTCAAGCTCACATCAGCTGACCTTCAGCTGATCCCCATCTACCTATGGGAAATACGACACCTATCTAAGCATTCATATATAAGGTCCCTCAGTATTATCAGCAGTTTTCGCATTGCTCAATAGCTAATTACCCTCCTCCATCCCCAACTCCTCCTCTGTCAGTCGGGATTCAGCCTTCTGATTCTCCTTGAATCAGACTAATTCTAAAATGTGTACATAAAATGATTGAACTTAACAATATCTGCAATACATTTATGTTAGTTCTGTTCTGTTTACCCTGGGGGGTTATTGCTGCTCTCCCTGCTCTCATCCATGCTAGGCTGCATGGAGGCGCAGGGAGTTCTTGCCCAGAACAGAACCATACCGCCAATCCAAACTGTATGCTAATTGTCAATCATCTTTGACGATAGTGGTCTTGACAGAAACAGGAAAATGAGTATCAAAATATACATTGCCGCCTTTGAAACGAACACTAGCCTGTTTTAGGGCTACATAACTTAACTGGTGGTCATGTTCAAACCATCACTGGTGTGTGTGGAACAACTGAAAATGCTGTAAATCTGAGTATGTGTTCCGCGACTCCAAACATCGTCAGCTAAAACTGGATTCAATTTACATTTATTTCCATATGAGCGAGAATGTTCTTGGAAATAATTGTTGTTTACTGGTTCTTTACAGCATCAGGACAGAACCTTATTGTTATCAACAATAATTGTTTGCTCTTTTTAAGCTCCTCTATGGTTTAAGTTTGGCTATAATGTTCTTTAGAGATTAAAAAAATACTGATGTTACTTAAAGGCACAATATGTTAGATATTTTTTATTAAAATATACAAAAACCACTAGAACAGTGTTATATATTTTGTTGACTTGTGTACTTACATTATCCCAAATGTTTCGAAGAATGTTTCAATTATTACTAGTTACTATTTTAACTAGTGACACGGAGCGTGTCCATAGTGTCGTTCAGCGGCCTTGTTTCGCTTCGACAGCTTTCAGCCTCACCCTGCTTCATTCTACTACGTTAATAAATCATTAGCTCATCCATGAACATGATTTCTGCCCGAGTCCCGTCGGATTGCATCGGCTGTGGGTACGAAGACGACAACTCCCATGATTCCGCACTCAGTCACGCCGTCATCAAACTACGCCTTTGTCTCTTTGTTTATTTTGAATACGCGCACTCCAGTGGCGAAAATTACATATTGTGCCTTTAATAGGTTTTTCAGAGCATCATACTGGTTGCTGGGTTCTGTAAAGCACCATAATATTTTTTTTCTAAATATCTAGAGAATCAAACATTAATGTGGAACTTTAAAAGGCTGTAAAACCCTTGTTAATCTAATTGGGAGCTTTTTTGGAACATGTAAAATTATGTTGTCTTAATGCACAATCCAATTCACATTAGAGCAGTAGTTCTACACCTTTTCAGTCCATTGTTCACAGAAACATTCAAGGCCTGACACTCCTGTTTTCTGTAAATTAAATTTCAGGATTCCAGAAATATTAAGAGCTGAATGTTCTTCTGGAATCCGACTCTTTTTAACCAATGAATTTGCATGACTTCTATGGAGGATCAAACCTGCAGACGTTATGAATGCATGCATGCATGAATGAATAAATGAATGAAAATAAAGTAAAAAATTATTAATAAAGGAAAAAAAAAATTATAAGAAAATTAATTTAGGACTAAATTACCACAAATTTATACAGAGCCCCTAAAGGGACATTGAAAAAATATGGGGTGGGAGGAAAAAATGTTTTAAAATCTTTGTGAAACTTTTTCGTTCTCTTGCAAAGATAATTGTGTTTGCTCACAAAAATTTTGCGTCCCCTGGAGTTCGGACAAACACTTTACTTTACAGCTTGCAGTGGTTCATATCTCCGTATGTTCACAATGGAGTGGTTCATAGAGTTTTATTTTAAACTTGGACTCAAGTATAAAGAAATACAATCAGTGCTTAGGTCAAGGCATGGTTTTGGGACAGTGGCAATAGAGGACCAAATTCAGTACACACCTTATTAATAAAGCATACTATTTACAGTCAAGCAGAATAGCTCAGAATATGAACGCAATGCCACAAACGCTGAATTAGTGGACTAAGACAGTGGTATAAAAAGGCTGAATACGGTATACAGTTTATTAATAAAATAAACTACATACAGGAAAGCACAGAATATGAACAGAAAGCGCTAAATTGCACATTAAGCGTTTCCTCCCATAGAAGCCGTTATAAGAAAACGCTTAATGTGGCTTAATGAAGACGGTGATAAAAAAGTCAAAATATGCTATAGAAATTATTAAAAATGTGTACTGTGTACATGCAAGCACATGGACCCAGAATATGAACACGCTGATTGGCATGATAAGCATTTTCTCAATTTTCCCAAAAGTTTTGCGAGAGAACGCAAAAGATTTGAAAAATATTTTTTCCTCCCATCGCATGTCCCTTTAGGGGCTCCATAAATGTGGACCCAGAATATGAACACGCTGATTGGCATGATAAGCATTTTCTCAATTTTCCCAAAAGTTTTGCGAGAGAACCCAAAAGATTTGAAAAATATTTTTTCCTCCCATCGCATGTCCCTTTAGGGGCTCCATAAATTTAGGACTAAACAATTAAAAATGTATTTAATTTGTTTTATCAAGTTATTTCTTTATTTATGTATGCAGGTTTGCTCCTACATAGACTTCGTCAGTTATTTTTAATTTACTGGAAAAGGATTAATGATAATAATTTTTACAAATATTTTATACTCACAATTTCTCCCTGATGAAATATTTTAGAGCTTGGCAAAACTAGAAGAATGAATATTCATTATAAAAATGACAGTAGATTTTTAAGATTTTATTAATTTCCATGATTTTACAGGTCTAGAAATCACATTTAAAAAAAAGGATACCTCATACATCCAGATTTAAAAAGAAAAAAAAACAGTTGTTGTGGAGTGCAATAAAAATAAGAAATATATAGATTTTTAGGTATTTTGGCTTGTTTTACTTTTTTTCTTGGAGGTTTACTGAGGAGCCCTAGTGGCCCTGGACCTCTGATTGAGAACCACTGCATTAGACACTGACATGATTTTTAAATGGACTATAGAACCCATTTTTAACATTTTGATACAGTTTGAACTTTGCAGTAAGGCAATCTTAAATTTTGCATAGAACCCAAAAATGAAAATTCTGTCATTATTTACTCACCTGCATGTCAAACAATAAGATATTTTCAAAAATGTTCTTTTTGTGTGTTTCACAGAAATAAAGGACGTTAGGAACGACATGAGAGCAAGTAAATGATAATATAATTTTCATTTTAGGGTGAACTATCCCTTTAAGACGAGTCAATCGACACATTGTTGCATGTCTATAAAGCTGAATATACAGAGGATCTCCATATGTTATGGCCTCTGGCTGTTCACACATCACGTTGGGCGTTCGACATTGAGTACATATGGTGTTCTGAGACTGTTTCTTTTGATGCTGCTCATACACAAACCCTCCCACTCTGGTTTATAGATCAAATTGTGAACGTTGGATGTGTCATGCCACACTGCTCAGCAACAGAGATGTTTTGGACATATTTGTTTGCTGAGGGATTTTATCAATAGATGATGCAGTTGTTCGTTTCAAACGCACACTGTAATTTTAATCAAGGCATCAAGATCAATGTTGTATCTGGACTATAGAGGTCTGGAGGGCCAAGACGCCAGTGAAAACCACTTGAAAGCTATAATTTGTGTTCATAAAGCATGTTAATCATAGGCCAAGTCTTTTTTATTTTTTATTTTTATTTTATTATTGGGCAAGTAAAGAATGTGACAATGTTTACATGGGCCAAATACAGAATCACATGGACCAAACATATAACATAAAAGTAAGAAACATAGGCTAAGTAAAGAAAGTGGCAATACACACCCACATACATACATATACTGTATATATAGACACATATACATATCTACACATTCACATACACACACACACATACACACATAAGAGTATAAATAGGTTAACCTTTTCTTAAATCCTTTCTTAACAGTGTTTTCTTATCAGCACACTGTAATTTTAATCAAGGCATCAAGATCAATGTTGTATCTGGACTATAGAGGTCTGGAGGGCCAAGACGCCAGTGAAAACACTTGAAAGCTATAATTTGTGTTCATAAAGCATGTTAATCATAGGCCAAGTCTTTTTTATTTTTTATTTTTATTTTATTATTGGGCAAGTAAAGAATGTGACAATGTTTACATGTGCCAAATACAGAATCACATGGACCAAACATATAACATAAAAGAA
>NW_015544213.1:1718601-1720671 GCF_001515605.1 Sinocyclocheilus anshuiensis | reverse complement strand
ATCTTCTTTATGCACCAAGAGCTTGTAACACTCCAAAGAGAAAGGAAAAATTGAAATCGCATCATATGACCCGTTTAACAGTGTTTTCTCATAAATGTTGTCCTCCACCCTTCCCCAAAACTCTCAAAGATTAATATTCAAATTAAGTACAAGTAGTAGTTTAGGTGGAGATGCGTTGTTGTGGTTGGTCTCAGACAAAGAAGGTCAACAGATTTATGACTGCTGGAAGGTAATGAGAGATGACCAGAAGAGGTGTAATTCTATTGTATTACTATGAGATAAACTGGATAGACTTTCCATCGAGATATAGTCATTTAGTAGATTTTTCCAGGATGCAATATGTATGGAATTTCTTGATTTCCAGTTCATGAGGATATTTTTCTTGGTGATAGCTAGTGCCACTAGGAGTAACTGACTGTTTATATTGTCTAAACTGATTATGGATATATCGCCTAGTAAACAAAGTGATGAAACATATAACATAAAAGTAAGAAACATAGGCTAAGTACAGAAAGTGGCAATATTTACAAGTGCCAAATATAGACTCACTTGGACAAACAAACATATATACTGATAGCCAACATTACAAGTCCATTCTGATTAGCTCCTGTATTTGCATTCATGTGTCTGTGAGCATGCATGTGCGTGTGTGTGTGCGCGTGTGTGTGCGTGTGACATTGTGTCTAGAGGTGGGGGAGGAAGCATACAAATGAAATTGTATCTTAACAGATTAATAGGCCTAACAGATATAAGTAGTATAACTTTAAAAATAAAGAAAAAGAGACGACAAATGTTATTAGCAATAATATTAATAATAACCATAATAATAATAATTTCATTAAGACTGGGAAAGGGTGGAGGACAATGAAGAGGGCAAGTAATAATAATAATAATAAGTTATAAATTAATAAATATTTAATAACTATTGGGGTTGCCTCTGATCCCGCAGTGGCTACAACATTAGTAGTTTAGGTGGAGATGCGTTGTTGTGATTGGTTTCAGACAAAGAAGGTCAACAGATTTATGACTGCTGGAAGGTAATGAGAGATGACCAGAAGGGGTGCAATCCTACTGTGTTACTATGAGATGAACTGGATAGACTTTGCATCGAGATATAGTCAATTAGTAGATTTTTCCAGGATGCAATGTGTATGGAATTTCTTGATTTCCAGTTCATGAGGATAGTTTTCTTGGCGATAGAAGTAACTGACTGTTTATACTGTCTATTGATTATTGTTTTATCGCCTAGTAAACAAAGTGATGGAGAAATTGGGATGTGTCATCCCATAGTGACAGATAGTGATTCATTGATCTTTTCCCAAAATGTTTTAATTGGGGTACAATACCAAAGGGCGTGAACATATGTGTCTGGGTTATTTTGGGTGCAATGTGAACATGTTTCTGAAGAGAATCCCATTTTAAATCATTTCTGTCCGGTTAAGTGAAATCTGTGAAGTACCTTATACTGTATAAGTTGCAAGTTGGCATTTTTTGTCATAAAGTAGATATTTTTGCAGATTTGTGTCCAGAAATCGGCATTAGCAACAATATTAACAATATTAATAATAACCATAATAATAATTTCATTAAGACTGGGAAAGGGTGGAGGACAATGAAGAGGGCAAGTAATAATAATATTAAGTTATAAATTAATAAATATTTTATTGGGGTTGCCTCTGATCCCGCAGTGGCTACAACATACCATAACTTAATCCCCAGCCCATGTCATGCCGCAACGGGAGTGCTAGGGAAAGATGCTGCGGTGCAACAGGGCCCAAAGCCCCCCTCCCCATCCCCCAAAACACCAGCCATCCCTGGCCACTACCTACATGCCCCATTTACTTCATAAAGTAGATATTTTTGCAGATTTGTGTCCAGAAATCGGCATCAGGAGCAATAGATAGGTCTGATTCCCATGTAGCATGTGGTAAACTTAATGTGTTGTCTGATTTTAATATTATTCTGTATATTTTGGAGAGTCGTTTTTTTTGAGGACGATGTATTAAAGGGGTCATATGATGCGATTTCAAGTTTTCCTTTCTCTTTGGAGTGTTACAAGCTGATTGTGCA
>NW_015544213.1:1694789-1718232 GCF_001515605.1 Sinocyclocheilus anshuiensis | reverse complement strand
CTGCGGTGCAACAGGGCCCAAAGCCCCCCTCCCCATCCCCCAAAACACCAGCCATCCCTGGCCACTACCTACATGCCCCATTTACTTTATATGTCTATTTTTTTATTTATGTTTTTAATGTGTAGATGTGTATATGTCTCAGCTAGTTTGTGATGCATTAAAAAAGTGAGACATGTAGTGCAGCCCAGGTCAGGGACCCATCCCAGGGAGAAGGCGGGGAGACACAAGCCCTAAGCCCCACCTTACATCCACCCACACGGCACACCCTGTGTATGTGTTTTTGTTTTGTTTTGTGGCGGAGTTTTGCGCATTGTGTGTGTGTGTGTGTGTGTGTGTGTGCACGCGCGAGAGAGCGAGAGAGAGAAAGCGCGAGAGAGCGAGAGAGAGAGAGAGAGCGCGAGAGAGAGCGAGCGCGAGAGAGAGCGAGCGCGAGAGAGAGCGCGAGAGAGCGAGAGAGAGAGCGCGAGAGAGAGAGAGAGAGAGGGAGTCACATCACAAACACATACCAGCTTCATCACTGTGTCTGTATTAACTCTAAGATTGAAGGTGAAAGTTCTAGATTAATGGACCGAATGTTGATTTTTGATTGGATAGATGATTTGATTTGTAGATATTCCAAAAAACGATTACTCCTGATGTCGTATTTCTGGACCAAATATGAAAATGAGGCCAGGTTATTACTATGAAAGATGTGTTGGAGTTGTGTGATGCCCTTTTCTGCCCATGTGTGTAAATTAAGTGGCTTTTTATTAACTGTATAATCTGGGTTATTCCAAATGGGGGTGTATTTAGATGGTGCAAGAGGAGTGTTTGTGATTTGGTGAAATTTCCACCAGGCTGTCAGAGCTGCTGCTATAGTTGGTGCTTTAAAACAGGAGTCTTTTTTGATTGTCTGACTATAAAATGGTAAATCTGAAATTCGAATATCATTACAAATTTTTTACTCAATATCTAGCCATATGTTTTCTGATGGGTTTGGGTGCAACCATTTGTATATCTGCTGAAGGTGATTAGCCAGAGAGTAGAAATGTGGTGCTTCCAATCCTCCTTGTGTTTTTGGCTTCTGTAGAGTAGATTTTTTAATTCTTGCATGGGGTCTTATTTTTCCAGTAAAATTTGGTAATGATTGAATCTAAAGATTTAAACCAGGTGAGGGTGGGCTGTGTTGGGATCATTGAGAATAAATAGTTTAGTTTAGGGAGTATAGTCATTTTAATTACTGCTATTCTGCCCATAATGGATAGTGGTAAGTTCATCCAACGTTGAAGATCATCATTTATTGTTTTGTGTAATGGGGTGAAATTAAGACTAACCAGCTCTGACAGCCTGGGGGAAATATTAATGCCTAAATATGTGATGTGACTGGTGCATAGAGGGATAGGTGATGTCTGAGATGTCACATCCAAGCTATTGTGATATAATGAAAGAATAGAAGATTTACTCCAGTAGACTGAATATTCAGAAATGTGAGAAGATGCATCAATAAGTGTAATTGTTTCTTGTAATGATGATGGGGGATCTTGTAAATACAGTAATATGTCATCTGCGTAAAGACTGATTTTGTGCTGTATGTTTAATGTTTGAACTCCTTTAATGTAGCTGTTTTGGTGCATGGCTGCTGCTAACGGTTCAATAAAAATGGTGAATAATGAGGGAGAGAGTGGGCATCCTTATCTAGTCCCCCGTTGCAGTGTGAAGTTACGTGATGTTAGTCCATTAGTGATGACAGTGGCTGAAGGTGATGTATATAGAATTTTAATCCAATTAATGAATGACTCCCCAAAACCAACCTCTCTAATGTGGAAAACACATCATAGGCCAAGTCTGCTGTTATCCTTGTGCCTTCAATGCACGATACTGCAGAATGACTTTATGTCAATAAATGGTGTTGTTTAGCAGATTTTTGTAGTAGCTAGTGAGTGGTAAGCCTCACAGAGTTCTGGAGACGTTGCCAGTGTTTTGTCTATGGAGGAATGCCCCGTAATTCATAACAGTTTCGTGAATTTCTCCGTTTGTTAGTCTGTGCGGCTTTTGATCTGGCACAACTATGCACAAACAGGCTTTGACTACAATCATCCGTTTGTCTTGCAGTGAAACACAAGAAGCCGAGAACAGAACAGAAAATGCAAAGGCCTGTTTATAGTCTGTACTGTATTTATGAGAGCAAGCTGTTGACATTGATTTGATTTAAAAGGCAGACCACCTAAAGAATTACGGGTATTTTAAGAAACAGGCTAACATACAGATTATTATTTTATTTTATTATTTCATTGTATGTTTTGTATTTTATTGTATTTTTAGATGCACCGAATATTGCATTATTATTGTGCGAATATTGTTTGAATGTCAATTGCACATGTGCTACATGGATTTAATTTCATATTTTAATTTTATTAGTGTATATTTTATACATGTCTTACATTTGAATATGTATATATATATATATATATATATAAAGGGGAAAAGGTTATATTATAGTATATATTATATATATTTCTTTTTTAAAATATTATTTAGATACTGTATTTGTCTTTTGACCTTATGAAATATTGAAAATATATATATATTTCATATTAAGATTCAGCTTTTACCTGAATTTATTTCAAGTAACAAAAATGGTTGTTTTTATGATTTTAGTTTTAGTTAACTATAATAACCATGCAGCTCACATAAGTAATTAAGCTAATTTATCTATTTTTACAATGCTTTTGATTATACTGACCTGCAAAAAATATATATATTTCATTTATTTGCCATTTGTTTTAAGACCCCTTCATCCAGTGATAATTATTGTAAAGTGTTCCTCCGCCATCATAATCAGAAAAAAACTTGCGGTCTCCAGGGGTCTCCATCCAGTGCTCTCCGTAATTATTGTCCGGATTGCATGCAGTCTAAACTGTAACCAACAGGAAAAAATTGCACGTGAATCATCTGAAGTAGAGTATTGTATGCCTGCCCTATATTACTTACAAATCACTGGCTGCCTGCTGCATTGCCGTTCTACATCTTCTGGTGATTTATCGGTTCAAACGTCAGCTATCTATTGAAAACATGTGTCTCATATTAAAGTCTTCCCCTCCACTTCAAATAAATCAAGCATACTTGACACTCAAGTTTATTGAAGCCATATTACTCAGAGCCAAGCAGAGACGGCTGCCTCTTAAACATTTACATATTTGGGATGACAGAGTTTTTAGAAATACAAAATTATACACATTTAAATTAGTTCCATGAAGCCAGATAGGTTCAGTTGCAATTAAAGTGACACTGATCAGGAGTGCAGCCACAGTACGAACAAGATGCCGAGCAGTTGGCTGATGCCGTATTTCCACTGACTTGACAGAAACGAGCACAACAAACAAAGCGGAACTGCCAGACCGGACCCAAGGTCTCTCCGCAATGACAACGGTTCTTTGAACCGCTGTGCTCTCACTTCGCACAATCATAATATGATTATGGGGCTTTCAGCGTATGAACGCTTCACCTCGTTAAAAAGCTTCCTGTGCAAATGTCTATGGTCCAAATCAAAGCGTGTCATCACCTTATCTTCATTTGTTATTTTCACCCCTGTTCCAGATTCAGACCGTTCGAAGGCATGAATTCAATAAGTTACATTCACTGCAGGCATTTTGGTATTGCTGCTTTTGTTTTTATTTGTAGTTGGTTTTGTAATGTTCAACCTGAAAGTTGATTTCTGTGAGTGCCTGGTTAAAGTTTACTTAAAGCTTTGCTGGTGAGCTTTTTTTTTTGCTGACTAGCAAAAACTAGCACTCAGCTCACTAAAATTGTATTGCATTTGTTAATATTACATTTATTTTTTTAAATGCAAGATACTATCTGACAAGTCAATCATAATGCTTAGCTTGTAAATAAGGCCCAGGATCCCAGCCAACACTAATCATCATTATGATGACTTCACTTGAAAAATGTACAGTATTATTATTTTTTATTTAATTTTTTTATGCAATTTTGTGTTATTTTAAATATTTTGTTCATGTTGCCTTTAGGTAAAACATTTACACTATTAAGCCACCGTGCAGTGTGATATGGTTATTTCATTCTTTTATTTTAATTAATTAATTGATTAATTAATTAATTTATTGATTTATTGATTTTATAGTTTTATTTTATTTTGTGTTTTTATTTAGTATTTTTTTGTTTTGTTTTGTTTTTTGTCATGTAGTTTTTAGTATTTAATATTTATTTTAGTGTGAGTTTTTTTTATTTTATGTTGTTTCATTTTGTAGTGTAGTTTTATTTATTTTGTGTTTTTATTTTATTGTATTTTAATTAATTATTTTTTTTTATTGTATATGTACAGTATTATTATTTTTTATTTTATTTTTATGTAATTTTATGTTATTTTAAATATTTTGTTCATGTTGCCCTTAGGTAAAACATTTACACTATTATGCCACCATGTAGTGTGATATGGTTATTTCATTCTTTTATTTTAATTAATTAATTAATTAATTATGTATTTATTGGTTTTGTAGTTTTATTTTGTGTTTTTATTTAGTGTTTTTATTTTTATTTAGTTTTTTTATATTTTGTTTTGTTTTTTGTCATGCAGTTTTTAGTAAATAATATTTTAGTATTAGTATTTTTATTTAGTGTTTTTTGTTTTATTTTGTTTAATTTTGTAGTGTAGTTTTATTTTATTTTGCGTTTTTATTTTATTTTAATTAATTAATTTATTTGTTTTATTTTATTTTATTTTGATGTGTTCTGGGAGAAAATGCCAAAGCATTCCCAACACAACATGCAGTATTTTATACATTTTCTCCTAAAATGCTTTAGTTTAATATGATTGATATAAGCTAACAGCCTGATAATAGTAATCTAGGCTAATATTAGTGACGATGGAGGCCTTTTGAAGTTTCTCCTGTTTGGTGCCATTCCATTAAATATTTTGAAGGCTGTCAGTTAACACTGAAATACCATAGATATGCTCTGTCCAGATAAATAAACAGATAGCTCCTAGTGGTGGACGTGAACGGGTTATTTTGTTCGCTTCACCGGCCGGCTCCAGTTATATAGAAATACTGCTTATTTTGCTATGTTTCAGAATATCAAACTCATGTCTGTTAATATTAAAAACAGACATCAGTGCTGCACGGCATGCTGTTTTTCTTTGGCACAGCCTGCGAATGTGGAGAAAAAAAGAGCAAAAGATGTATTTAAAATTCCTTTAGAAAATGTAAACGGCTTGATTTATATTTTACACTGGACTTGTTGAAGTTCAAGAGGCTTTGGATATGAGCTGCAGATATAAGTAGTTGTAAACCCAACTCTTGAGTAAAGCCCACCCAAAAATAGAATGGTACATTCCAAACCAATATAACAGCGGCAATACACCATCACACAACCACAGTAAATGGTCAAATTATTGTGCGTCCATTCTAAGGCACGCCTAAAAAAGCCCACTGTGTCCACACTCGCTACCGCAAGCATCAGATAGCACTTAAAGGGGTGGTTGATTGCGATTTCACTTTTTTAATGTTAGTTAGTGTGTAATGTTGCTGTTTGATCATAAACAATATCTGCAAAGTTACGAAGCTGAAAGTTCAATGCAAACGGAGATATCGTCTTTTAAAATTCTGGCAGTTTAATGCCTACAAAAACGACTGGTAAGGGACGACAACGAGTTACTTCCCGGGTCCGTTACGTCAAGAACCCAGAATTTTACATAAACCCCGTCTCCGGGAACACGCAGCAAAGTGGGCAGGCCATGCTGCGCTGCTTTAGAGAAGAGGAAGAGAAAACTAGAGGTGCACGTAAAAATCTATTCATATATGAATCGTGGTTCTAAAAATTAGGGGCACGCTAGAGGCGGTTTAGCCAATCACAACACACTGGGCTAGCTAATCAATCAGAGCCCATCGTGTATTTCTGAGGGAGGGGCTTCATAAAAGCAGGAAATGATCAGCGCGTTCAGAGGAGAAGGGACAGAGAGGTGTGGAATAAAGGTAAATTATGTGAAAAATAATCCGTTTTTTAACAAACGAAGCATTAACACATGTTAGACTGCACCCCATAAACACAATCAAGCCTAGAAAAAACCCAGTCAACCACCCCTTTAAAAAAATCCCTCTTCCTAATGTATGACTAAACATGCATTGCCAGTTCCAACAGGACAGCGCATACCATATGAGTTTGCCCTGTCACAACGCAGCAGAGCTGCCATCCCTTCAATAACAGGATATGGTCACGGTTTGCAATGCATAAAATGCACTTAAATGGCATTTTAATGTTTTTCTGCCCACTTCCAATGGCATTTTGGAATTTGAACTTCGTTTACTGTTTAGCCAAGCATGATATGCCAGTCCATTCAGCAGAACTGAAATGTGATTAAAAAAGGAAGAGGTTCTTATTACAAGCGATGAGAAAACTCAATTAATACCGCCATTAGATTACTTCCAAGCAAGAGGAAAAAGACCGACCTCAATAGGTCATGGTTTAATGCTGTTAATCGTCTGCTCTATAGCACGGCCTTGATCCGCATACTTCTGGTGAGGTTCTTGGGAGTGTCTTACCCACAGCAAAACCAGAAATATATCTGCACCACAGTTGGTCTTCAAACCACCCACTTAAAACTTCCTCTAAGGACAAAGAGAACCCAAACGACATTCACACACGTTTGGGAGAAACGCACACGCATTTTGTGCCAGTGATTTTATTTATTTTTGTTTTGTTTGTTTGTTTGTCTTTTATCTAGCATTGGCTAATTATCTCAGAATTATTATTATTTATTTATTTTAAATTGGGGCATGCCTTTGTAAATACTTACAAGCAAGGTTATGATGATGGTTATTTTTATTTTTCTGACTTATTTTTCTTTTCTTTTTTTCCTGCTAACCAGTATTGGGTAGTGTCTGTTTTCATATAATAAAACCCAAAATTTAACATCATTCATATATATATATATATATATATATATATACAGTGGGTACGGAAAGTATTCAGACCCCCTTCAATTTTTCACTCTTTGTTATATTGCAGCCATTTGCTAAAATCATTTAAGTTAAATTTTTTTCCTCATTAATGTACACACAGCACCCCATATTGACAGAAAAACACAGAATTGTTGACATTTTTGCAGATTTATTAAAAAAGAAAAACTGTGGCTGCAATATAACAAAGAGTGAAAAATTGAAGGGGGTCTGAATACTTTCCGTACCCACTGTATGTGTGTGTGTGTGTCATTTTTCAAAACGCTTATAAATCATACAGAGTGAGTTTTTTTGAGAAAGTAAAAATGCACAAAATTTCCTGTAAGGGGTAGGTTTAGGGGTAGGGTTGGTGTAGGGCAATAGCACATACAGTTTGTACAGTATAAAAACCATTACGCCTATGGAATGTCCCCACAATTCACAAAAACAAACGCGTGTGTGTGTGTGTGTGTGTGTGTGTGTGAGAGTGTGAATAAACATGCCATATTTAAATATATGGCATATATAATTAAAAAGTGAAAAAAAAAACACATGTATATTTAAAAATATATTTACCCTTATGACTTTAGTGTAGTTCATGGATAAATGAATGGATAAAATCATTTTCCAGTGAATATTCCTTTTCACTCAAGAAAGTTAAATGTTTGGTGAATGCTGTTTCATGTTGTTTTCAAACCCTAATTTAAACAACTGTCAAAGTCTTTTAACCTGGTTTACGTTTTTGGCACGGAGATGGCACTGCCTTTACGGCTGCCAGTGTGGCCAACACTCACAAAACAAACTAGAACTCCAGACTGTTTTGTTTTTGTTACAGTTACCCCTGATCTGGCTGACATAGTATAATATTTTATATTAATAGTTACAGTATTGAAGTTCTGTTCAAACTCACTTGTAAACAAAAATTTATACGACTGTTTAAAAGTTTAGTGTTGGTAAGATTTTTTTATATATATTTTTTTGAAAGAAGTCACCAAGTATGTAATTTTTTTTTCTTTCTTTTTTTTTCAGAAATATTGTGAAATATTATTACAATTTAAAATCGCTATTCTTTATTTTCATATATTTTAATATGCAATTTATTCCTGTGATGCAAAGTTGAATTTTCAGCATCATTACTCCAGTCTTCAGTGTCACATGATCCTTCAGAAATCATTCTAATATGCTGATTTGCTGCTTAAGTAACATTTCTGATTATTATCAATGTTGAAAACAGTTGTTCTGCTTAATGTTTTTGTGGAAAAAATTTTCAGGTTTCTTTGATGAATAGGAAGTTTGAAAACAATTTAAAGGCCTTTACTGTCACTTTTGATCAATTTAATGTATCCTTGCTGAATAAAAGTAGTTTCTTGAAAAAATAAAAATAAAAATCTTTGAACAGAATTGCAAAGGCAACAATTATGAAAGGAAATCATTACACTGAAAAAAATGGTGTAGAAACAATTTTTAACTTAATTGTGAAAATTTCACAATTAATTTAAGTGGCAAGAAATAGCATGTAACATTGAATTGAACATGAAATTAGAAAGTAGAAAGACTGAAATAATATTTTCTTGCCAAACGAACTCAATCTCTAACTTCGAAAAAAAAATTTTTACACTGTAAGAATTGTGTTTTGCCATCAGATTAACTAAAGAAATTATGCAGATCAGTTATCACACAAAAAAGTTTGATTTCTTTCTTGTCATTTCTGAGTGTAAGTTTGAGGAGGATGCAGCAGATATACAACATTCTGGTATATGTTACTAAGACTGTACAGCACTGCAATCTCTTTAAAATGCCAAAAGTCCACTCAACTCTGCCGCACAAATGGTACAACAAAATAGGCTATGCATGCATAAATTAAGCGTTAGCGTTAGTTCTGGCAGGTTACGTGAGTCAAGCTTGCATCAGCTGATTCTCAGCTGATCACATCTACCTATAGGAATACGACACCTATCGCGGCATTCCTATATAAGCTCTATTCAGTATTATTCAGCAGCTTTTCAGCTTGCTCAGGAGCAAATTACCCTCCTCCATCCCCAGCTCCTCCTTTCACCACAGTCAGGACTTGGCTTTCTGATATTCCTTGCTAATCAGACTCCTTTATCTTGAATAAAGTGTTACACTTAAATATCATTAAGTACATTAATGATATCTGCCTTGTTCTGTTCTGTTAACCCTATAGGGGTGTTATTATTGCTGCTCTCTCTGCTCATTCATGACAGGCTGCAAGGATGGGCAGGGAGTTTTTTGCCCAGAGCAGAACCATACTGCCAAACCAAACTTTATGCTAAGTATCTATCATTTTGACGATAGTGGTCCTGACAGAACTTAATATATGAAAATAACTTTTTGTATAATTCTCTTCAAGTTTAACAATCACATCTCTTTCTCTAGCAGACGTAGAACCCTACTGAGCAGGACATGTCATCAGCCCAGCTTAGTAGACAGTAGATTTATTTCACAGATTTGATTAACTGCACAGAAAAACTGTGGCTAAATGTTGAAATGATCATTTTCGAGACTCTGAAGTGAAGAATTGGGCTATAGAGTATTATAGTCATTGTATTTCATAATACAAACGTGTCGCATTCAGCAATTCTTCATTAGACTCACGCCAACATTAATTACACCGTCTGTATTTAACTTGAGTAATATATTATTAGTCTGTGACATTAAACACACATCTGTAAATCCAAAAAAAGTCCTTGGTCAGCTGGTGAGACGATCTTTGAAATGTGGTCTGAAGCCGTGTAGATGAAGGACCAGGAGTCACTCCCCGCGTCACTTGCTCCTGAGTACTCAGATTTGCCAATGACTTTGTGGGTTTAGTGAGATACCAGCATCTCTCATCAGCTCTCAGTTCACTTCTGACTACAGCTTCAAACCATATGTGAGGTGAAGATGTAGACAGGGTGTCATTGACTGAGGAATCACCTTGAATCAGTGTTACTGGAGCATTAGAGCTGAGTCTAGGTAGTCTCTCAGAGTCAGACAATATAAAGCCATGCTTACTCTGTCCACTTCGACAGAATGAGGTGTGAATGATGTGTAAAGTGGCCAGCAGTGATATTTAAGGAAGGGTGAATCTGAAATTGAAAGGAAAGCAGAATATGTAGGTGGATATCTTATCTACTGAAAGTCATTGAAACAAAACATAAAATACGAAACTTTGAGAGCAGGCTACTCTTGGTATGAAACAAAGTCTCAGCTTTCAAATTTTGTCATTTTTTGCAAAGAAATTCAAATGATTGGTCAGATCGCCTGTCAATCAAACTCCTGGCGAAGGGTCAATTGCTGTTCATCCTCAAAGGCCTCTGTAAGTATTTTTACGATGATCACTGAATAAATTTGAACTCTTATTTTTTTTTTTTTACCTTCAAGTAGAATTTGTCCCAGTGAGAGGTTAATGTTTTGCTGTGTTTTTTTTTTTTTTACGCTTTTGTTTTTTTTTCTTTGCCAAAAAAATATCAGATGGTCGGTGAACAGTCAGCCGTTACTATCAGAAATCCATGTTTCTGATATTGACATGGATGGTTAAAACATTGGTTGGGAAACACTAGTTAAACTACTGCTAGACCAGGGATCCTCAAATCTGGCCCACAGGATCCACTTTCCTGCACAGTTTAGCTCTCACCCTAATCAAACACACCTGAGCATGCTAATCAATGTCTTCAAGATCATTATAAAATCACAGGTAGGTGAATTTGATCAGGGCTGGAGCTAAACTCTGCAGCGCATTGGCCCTCCAGGGCAAGATTTGAGGAACCCTGTGCTAGACCATTATTGTCTCATTTAAAATATATACTGGTTAGTCAATAACCGGTCAAAAGTTTCGGGTGCAATTTTTCTAATATCTTTGAAAGAAGTCTCTTGCTTACCAAGATTGCTTGTATTTGAACAAAAACACAGTAAAAGCAGTAAAACTGTGAAATATTATTACAATCGGTTTTCTATTTTGAATAAATTAAAATGTTAATAAATTAAATTAAAACAAGAGGCGGTGAGAGATAGAAGTACAGTTTGTTACATATCTGTAATTTGCTTGTGTATCTGGGTGTTGATTTTTACACTTTCATTTGACAAAAGATGCATTTTAATGTTTGGTCAGTTTGATACTCCGTTATCTATTGTACAGCATATTAAAAGGACTGTACTTCCATCACATACTCATGTATGTCAAATTAATTGTGCCGTCTTTCCCGACTAAAGTCTAGTCTACTTTGCTTGTTTGTTTGTATGAAGGATATCAGGTTGTGTAAGCCTTTTGAGTTGAGTAACTGGACAGTGACTAGAGGAAAGACAGCATCATACATATCGATCAGAGAAGGAAACAATCTTCCTCCTTCCAGTTCCCTTTCAATCTCTCCATCTCTCTAATTCAGTCTTAGTGACCGCATTACCCAGAGTGTTTACTGATCAATTCAAGATTTGATTTACCACAAAACCAACAAATCTGTAGATTCACGTAAATGTTATTAGTGCCACTCAAGTTTGCAGTGAGAATCTCATTCGCTTTTATTCGTCCTCGATTAGATTTGACAGTGAGCTAGCTGCGCTAGTCCATTAGCACTGCGTAAACAAAACAAGTGCTTCATAGTGTGAGTGCAGCTCTTTCCCAGAAAATAAGACTTTTAACACAAAAGTCTTTTTGTACTCTTTATTTGGTTATGTGGATATAGGGAGAAAATGATTATGAAAATAAATGGGTGTTTCTTCAACTTTGGTCACTTGATATTTTTCTTCTTTTTATGATATGAAGGTCACATTACATCTATAGATTTTACATCTATAGACCTTCCACAAATATGAAAATTCATCATAAAAACTAATTGTTTAAAAAAAACTAAAAGATTCTAAAAAAATATTCATAAACCATTTCCATGTTTATTAAATGAAACTATATATTTTATAATATTTTATATTGTATGAAATCATAATTTTTTACATACATATTATCCCACAATTGTGGCCTTATTTCACTCACAACCCAAAATCTGACTTTTAATAAAACGTTTTATTACTTTTTTCCAAAATAATTTCAAAGATATTGTTTTGTCAAATTAGGAAAATTGTTTCATTGCATTTAAAATACATAAAATTTTAGCTATTGCATTAGACTTGGCAAGAGAAATAAATTATTTAATATTTATTCCGTAAATGTTTAATATGTCATTTCCACCAGAATGCTAGTAAACAAAATACATAATTTGATATCTGGTGAAAATGCTCCAAAAAATGACTGGGTAATGTATGTGTATAGAGACTATTGGACATAGCTGACTAATTTAACTAGTGCAAATTACACTAAGTGCAAATAGATATATATTCCATTTACACTATAAAAATAGCAGTATTTTCTTTGCAATAAGTTAGATGCTATTTAAACTACTTAGTGCGAGTGACACCCCTAACCCTAACTGATAAACACCTTTGAGGCACTTTATTTTACACTTTTCGATTATTTCCTTCATTTTATTGAAAATAAATGCCTTTCCGATCTGATATGTAATGTGAAAAGGGAGAAGTTCGGCAAAAGGCGGATTTGAACTTGGGTCAATTGCGTCAAAAAGTCACTGCTACGCATTTTACCACCTACTCCACTGGAACTGTTGTTTAGCAGGTGTCTTTTGTAATATTGACTAGCCCAACCACACGTTTGTGGGCGGAGTTAGTGTAAATAGCCTCTGCCAACAAGGTGCGCTATTTGCACTTAGTGTAAATAGACACTCCGGTATTTTCTGAAAGGGCCAAAATCGCTCATAGTTCAGGAAACACCCAAATATTTCCAGTGTTAAACAGATTACGTTAACAAATAGGGTTTTCAAGACATCGCCAAGTACAAATCCAATGAAGTGTATGAAGAATTTATAGCAGAACAGTACAAGTGTTACTGCTCCCTTAACATTACTACAAAGGTCTGTTGAGTATGACCAAATGACTGAGACCTGTAATACAATCATGGGAGGAAATTAGTGTTCTCCACACTACTGAAAGAGAAATTAAAGCAAAAAGGAAAACTGGAAGTAATAAATTGTCATGCAAACAGACTATTGTAAAACTCAAATGGCCCTCATTATGACCACCCAAGAATTAGGTGTCATTTCGTCTTACTACGGGCCTTACTGAAGATTTTCACAGAAGCATATTCTGCCTTATTGACCACACACATAAGTGTAATTGTAAAACAGGCAAGATATTAAAAGGAATAAAATAACACATGTCCTTGAAAGGTTAGCAATAATGGAAGGTTCTTTTGAAATGAACATGGCATCCGGAGTCTGCAGCCCTCCCAAGGTTTGCCCTCGCACTTCCAAAGCAAGCAATCCAAGAATATCAGATCCCTGCTCAAATCTTTCCTAACAAAGAAAGAACCATTTCATCGACATTAAATGTGACATGAACACAAACTGTAGGGAGAGAAGGAAAGGAGCTCCGGTTCAGGAGTGCTGATACTCTTTTGTTTGTCAGGTCTTAAGTTCAGCTGTATTGTAAAAATGTAGTGAAGAGGTTGTGATAACATTTATTCTATGTGCGTAATCTATCTATCTATCTATCTTGTAGTTATTTATTTATTTTTGTCTCATTCAGAATATCCAGATTACATTATTATAAAGCCTAAATACGCATCTCGCAAATATTACAGCATCAGAGTCAGAGATGGCAAAAGTGCACACATCCTTCATTCAAGTAGAAGTACAGATACTCAAGTTAAAAAGACTCTTTTTTTTACTCAAGTTAAAGTAAAGAAGTATGGGCTCTGACATGTACTTAAGTAAAAAAGTACCCATTACTAGTACATGTTTTAGTGTCATGCAGGTAACTGGACCTCACATCATAATAATACATTAATACATTAGATTGTAGGGTGATTCTGCCTTTTGTCCTTGGAAACAACTCAAAACAAAGATAATTGTTGCAAGAATAATTTACACTTGTTTACCCCTGTTAACATGCAGGGGGGCTATAACTATAAATCATTAGAAATGTCTAAGGTTTTTATTATAAAATATTATGATAAAAAAAAATCTGTTCTTCATATTTTGTACTTCGTTACTTCCCATCTCTGATCGGAGTTAAATGGATAGTTCACCCAAAAATGAAAATTCTGTCATACTATGGAAGTCAATGGGGACCAGCAATTGTTTGGTTACCCACATTCTTCAAAATATCATCTTTTATGTTTAACAGAAGAAAGAAACACGTACAGGTTAGGAGCAACTTGAGGCTGAGTAAATGATGACAGAATTTTCATTTTTGGTTGAACTGTCCCTTTAAAGCACTTTTTATTTATTTATTTATTTACATACATTTACTTCCAACATTTCTCAAATGTATTGGCCACATTATTTATACCTTGAATGTTGTGTAAGTCTCTTTAGATGAGACTAAATGTCTGCCAAGTACATGTATGTGTGTGTGTGTGTGTGTGTGTGTTTGTTTGTGTGTGTGTGTGTGTGTGTGTATATTTAATGATTGGTAGAACATTTTTTTAATTTTTTAATTTTTTGGTTTGTAGACTGTACCTGATTGAAACCAAAATACAACGTTGTGAAATGGTCTGAAGACACTGAAGAGGTTGAAATGAACTATGAGATGTGATGTGTGAAGAAAACGAAGAAAAATCTGAACAAATATCAAATTTTACAGTCTGGTTTGTATAACATATTTAAAACACACATCTAAATGCTGTGGCAGTCTGTTTCTTTTTACAGTCTAAATTTTACAGTCTGGTTTGTATAACATATTTAAAACACACATCTAAATGCTGTGGCAGTCTGTTTCTTTTTACAGTCTAAATTTTACAGTCTGGTTTGTATAACATATTTAAAACACACATCTAAACATCATGCTGTGATGGGACCTGGTTGAAACCAAAATGCAATTTTTTGAAAATCGTTTTGTGCTTGCTGAGTAACGTCTGTCTAAATTTGGAAAACGTCCTTCACCCATTGTTTCCCTACCAATGAAGCCTACTAACAGAAAGGTGTAAATTATGCGTGAAGCTGTGAACTCTTGAAAAGCTGGGTTTTATTACAGGAACTATAATATTTTGTGAGACATGAGCTGGTCAGATTCAGCATCTTGCTTGAGGTAAAGGCAGAAGTTAACCAAACCAAGAAATTCCCCTAAGCTTATTTTTAGTGGAGCTTGGTACATTTTGCATGCCTAAATAAAAACACAGGCTTTTTTTTTTTTTTCCTCGTCATGCTTTTCTAAATGTCAAGATGAGGAAAACTACTTTTATTTGTAATTAAAATTAAGTCTGGGTCGAAAGAAGACATTTGAGGGAAAGGAGAAAAACTTCCAAGGTGTTTAAACTGTCTTGCATATGGTCATTTGCACAGGGTCCGTCGTTTGAGGAATGGTCAGCAAACAGTCAAGCAAATATATATGTTGGATCCAGCCTTAAAGCTTTCACTTCTGACCCAAATGAGCATCTTATTAAATCAGTGACAGGTTCATAACAAAATAGCCCAAATGCTTAATCCATTTTTTTTTAAATGACACATCAATATAATGCACCATAATGACATCCAAACTAATTAAGGTTAAAATGAATTTCAGTACTGAAATCCCAAAATCAGTCATCTGCGATTATCATTAGGTTTTACTCCACAGGCTGCCTTCCTTATACCCACAATCCAACACTAGCTGAAGGTGTGTCAGGGTTACTGTTGAATCATGATCTCTCAGGGCGAACAGACCACCAGAATGGAGGATTGTTGGCACCGAGGCAGACTCTTTGGTGAGCCCATTAAATCATCTTTGCCTGGTTCCATCTCAATATAGCAGCAGAGTAAATATTTGAGTAATACTTACTGAAGGTACAGCTCTGGGTTCGGGCCAAAATCACCACTAAAGGCAAAATGACTGAATAGGGAGCATTCAGTATAGCCAACGATCATCACAAAATTCAGCATGTCTGTGTCCCTGAAGTAAACCGAAATAAAATGACGCTGGTCCTGCTTTTGGACCTGAGGGTAACAAACTAATCAGGCAAAGGCCGTCGGCTATTCTTTGATGAAGAATGGGTAGAGAGGTGAAGATGTGTGGTGTTCCTCTCATGCTAGATCAATAGCGCGTGCTTTCATTTCACACTTAGGTGAATAAATATGATTTAATATTCTTGATGAAAAGTGGGAAAATGTATCCACCTTATTTTTCACAACTAAAGTATTTTCTGTGACTTCAGATTCATTAGCCGCTGAAGGTAAATAACTAGAAGATTAACAATGTGCAGTAAACTGTAGTGTTTCTGATTATCATAATAAATTAAAATAATAATAATTTTCAATATCAAGCAGCATAGCTGTTTTTGCACAGCTAAAATAACTGGAAGTCAATGACTCCGGACAATCTTTCGCACATTCAAGTTACAAATGGCCGTGTTAAAAATAAGGTGGATATTTTAAAGTGTGGCTTTAGGTCTTGTTCAGTACTGGGAATAACTCAACTTAATTTGTCAGAAGTGGCAATTAAAGTTTATTTCATTTTTTCCAAGTTATCACTACCGAATAAAGTCTGATTCATTTCAGTGAATCATTTTGTTCAGATGGTTTGTTATTTTATGGAATCGGTTCGTTTAAACAGTTCATTGCTCTAAAATGGTTAAACAAATAGATTCATTGATTCATATGAATCATCACTCAATATTGTTCACTACAATCACAATTTTTAATTGTTCTATTTATGTAGCATAGTAAACTTTCAGAAGTGTGGCAGTAAACCAGTTGTTTTTAAGTTTTATAATAAATAATATGGCTGCATTTTGTTATTGGTTTGTAGTGTAGCTAACTTTGTGATTTCTTAAGCATAGTGCTATGCTGTTTGTGGTCTTATATGTGCATAACTCATTATTGAAATATTTGTGCAAAAGTGGTTACTCGTGTACACAAGAATATTGAATAAGCACGTTTTAACCCAGACCACATCACAGAAACTATTCATCTCATCAACATATTTCATGACAGATGTGTCTGAACTTCAACCTCTAATCACAATGTCTGCTATTTTTAGGTGCAGAATGTTCATAGCTTTGCAGATCTGGCATGCATTGCAGCTCAGTGCATTTCTATTATGACTGGAGTTTTTATACATTTCTATATCAATGATTCTGTTCTTGATTTGAGACTATGCTTTATTTCTTTTACTTTTTTTTTTTATTATTTTAATAATGTCTGTTGTCAGAATTCAAAACTTGTCTTGATTTCAGTTCAGTATTTAGAATTTAAATTGGCCAAGAGTAAAAGCAGTTAAATATGCAACCAAACACAAAGATCAACACAAAACAGATCAGAAAGGCGACTAGACCCAGCAACTCTGACTCTCTATCTATCTATCTATCTATCTATCTATCTATCTATCTAATATATTGACTTCTAAAGTCAATAGAAGTATCTTACATTTTTAATTTAGAGGCTTTTTAGGCAATATATGTACTTAATTCTGAATAATTTGATTAATGAATCCTCATACACCACCATTCAAAAGTTTGAGCTCAACAAGATTTTTTTTTTTATTCTGGAAGTACTGGAAGTATGGCAGTGTATATAAATAATTTGATGAACAATTTGCTAGAATGATTTCTTTGCTTGACAACTGCAGAAAAAACCTAGTTAAAGCTGAAGTGTGTAAATTCGACCACAATAGAAACATTTTAGATTGTCTGAAAAACTAATAATTGTTTTCAAACAGGTTTGCCCAAGCTTTCTATTGTCTGTTTAAGCCTTTTCATATTTATCAATTCATAATTATCTGTATTTATCATGACATTTTGACGTCTTTTGCAATTCTTGTGCTCAGAGAGTTCTGTAAAAGTCTGTATGCCTTCAGTGGACACGTAAAGCTATTCATAAATCACGAAGAAGGAAAATCGATGAATGTACATGTACATAGAAAGCTCAAACTGCCCTCCAACAAATAATTAGACTTGTGAAGGAAACTTTGGAAATCATCTAAAGTTCCCCAGAGACTCTGGTGTTTTGAACTGCTGTGTAGGTAGACTCATGTTTATCCTGGATGGGATTCTTGATTAAAATGGCAGAGAGTAAGAAATTGCCTAAGTTTGCAGTGGTTAGGCCACCAAACTAAAATATATTCTTTAGCAAAATAATGGTTTCGCTGTTTCTTGACTTTTTTTTTTGTTTTTACTCTTTTATTCAACAATTTTGATTTAATTTCAGCTGTAGGAGTTATTTTTAATGCATGTTGTACTTGTAAGAGTGCCATTCGATATTAAACATCCCCTCTGCCCACCCAGCCCCCCCCCCATCCTACGCTGAGGGCGATTTTTATTTTCCTTCCTAGCTGCAACTCCAAAAAACAGTCGAGCAGACACCACAAGAAAGGCCCTCTAGGTCACTAGAAGATGTAAACTCAACATTGGACGGCAAAAGAAAAATATCTCCTTTCATTCAAATTATACCGGCGGTGGGGGGCCTATAAAATAAGAAATTAAATTTAAATGCAAACTCAGCAGTAAAATTAACTAATATTACCAACACCAGTTTCTTTTTCACCAATTTTCAACTCTTTTTGGTCAATTAGGACTTTCTAACTCATTTAAGACTGTGACTTAAATGGTGACTCATTTAAGTCACCAAAACTGCACATTTTGACATTTGTGTGTTTTTGTCCGTTGAGGCACTACTGGCGCGCTGTCGGAAGCGGCTCAGCACATGCGTACAGCAGAATAAGACCATTTGATAATCATCTTCATCCAGTGTCTGCGCTATTTCTTGCCAGAAGTTCTAAATGATAACACTGCCTTTATACTCGTTTAAACTAGAGTTGTGGATATCTCATAACCAGTGTTGGGGGTAATGCATTACAAGTAACGCAAGTTATGTAATCGGATTACTTTTTTCAAGAAACTAGTAAAGTAATGCATTACTTTTTAATTGACAAGAAAATATCTGATTTACTTTTTCAAATAAGTAATGCCAGTTACTTTGTTTTCTCATGCATTGACTGACAGCTCTCCTGTGATAAGAGAAATCGGGAGTAAGTGCAGAGGCGTTGTGTGCACTGTGTGAGCATGTTACTGTAGTTCTAGACTAAATGTCAACATTCCCCAACACTGCTCATAACCCCCTTACACAAGCGCTTGTCAATGCTGCCGTCTATTGATGTCGCGGTCTCCAGTAGATTGTTGTTGTTGCATCTCTTCCTTCTCTTTTTCGGGTGTGAAACAATGGCCCGGACCAGTGTTGCCACCTTGTGGACAAACGAATTAGTGCAAAAAAAAATTCAAGGCCTATGTGCGACCCAACCGAGCGGCAACCTTCCGCTCTCTCACAATTTTCAACTGTAATGATTAAACAAAGGCTAAAAATTTTTTAAAAGTAGGCTATATTTATTATATAATAATTCCCCATGGCAACAGTTTCACCCTCAATTATACATGGCTAAGTTTATAAGGAAGACGAAGGGAGTTAAGCAAGATCGTTAGCACATGGTAAGTCAGTAGGATTGTCTCAGTGGTATTTGATATGTTTACCTGACATTCAGTCTAGGGTTAAAAAGAAATGTAATATCCAAGCGGCAACCTCCCGCTCTCTCTCCTGAAGCCAACAAGGAAGTGACTTAAACTGTAATTCATCAAACTGGCCGCTAGAGGCTGGCTGCAAAAGGGAGTCAATCCCATAGACTCCCCATGTTAAAATGCCTAACTTTACAGCAGAAAAAAACATGTTTACAGCCTGGTTCAAAAAATGATTTTGGTCTATATAGCTAATTTTGCCCTTCATGACAACTGTGATGGGGGTGAATTTTTTTTTATAACTCATCCGTTTAAATTATATTAAGCCTTAAAGTTCTGCATAATTAAGGGTGTGGCCACTTGAGTGACAGGTGGATTGCCGCTGCTGTCACCACCATCGAGCTAGGTGGGCGTGGTTTCAACAACCAGCTCCCGTCTCTTTGCCCATCTTCGAATATCCGGGAGTGACGCACTGTGACGTGCTGCCAAGATGGCGACGGCTGCCTCCGGCCACTTTTGAGCTTCAAAAACTATCTTCGGAACCCTACGGGTGACGTCATGGACACTACGTCCATGTTTTTATACAGTCTATGGACCCAACGCTATCTCACGGCCAATTTGTATGTATTTTATGAGGTGGCTAGTTCGTACGACCTCACTCGTACAATTTTGTACGATTTCTGTGACCGTTAAGCTTAGGGGCGGTGTTAGGATGGTCCTTTGTACGAATTCCAATGAATCTGCCACCTCGTAAATACGTAAGATTTTTCACCAATCATATGAATTTGTACAAGTGAGGTCGTATGAATTCATACAAATTAGCCACTTTGTCAAAAATGTACGAATTGCCGTGAGATCGGGTTGTGCGACCTGCGCATATTCTTCCCACGGGCCGGATGAAGATGATTGGCAGGCCAGATTGGGCCCGCAGGCCACCAATTGAATAGCCCTGTTCTAGAGGCTGAACAGTATATCATGAGTCCCTCTCTTCTGTAATACGGTGGATCGTCTTAATATAGTACATCCCCACTTTCAACGATGCTCAATATTTGTATTTGTAGCTCCTGCCAACAGGAACTGCTTGCAAGTGGTGTTTGTTTCCTATAAAAGCATGTTAATTCAGAGGCAGCCACAGTGTAAACTAGCCTGGCATTTTACAGATGTAGCCTGTTAAACTAAATCACTGTACCTGCCTGTTCGTTTCATATGGCTACGGGCAGGATATCGAGCCAAGTCTTAACGTGTGTGATCTCTGTTATTGCAAATTTATTTTTAACATTTTGAAAACATTCTGCCTGCCAAATTGGTCCTTCATTATGTGGTGTTCATTTGAAGATTTTAAATATTATGTCTAAAATTAACTGCCTTGAATGACTTGGTGGGGGAAAACAGTTTTTTTTTTTAATTTATAAAATTACAAATTAAATATGTACTCATACATATTTATAATAAAATGGAGGAAACTGTGCAGTTACTGTAAGTATTTTTAAAATGTTCTTTATATTATTTGTGAATTTTTATTTATGAAATTGATGTTGTGGTCACACAAATTAGTTATTTTATGAAATAAGATTCATTTTTGAACAGTGTATGTCTGAATTTTTTTTTTCATGAACATTTAATGACATCAAGTGACAATAATAAGGGTGGTTGTATTGCCATCAAGTAGCACATTGTCATATTTAGATGCATTCAGTTATAAGAGACAATGCTAATATTTAAATAAGTGCAATGCATTTGTGATGTGGGTGTGAAGAGAGAAAAAAATATTTACACAAGAATTGGTAATGAGCTTTGAGCCGCTGGGTATGCCTGCATAATGTTTAATGCCTTTCATAATTAACATAGCAAAAACAAACCATAAATTAAAAGTGTTATTCAAATTGTAGAATGTGTTTCACTTTCTGAAGCATTTCAATATTCAGTTGAAAGTCCTTTAAGGTATATTGTGGTGCTATAGATGTTTTCCCCCAACAAGTCCATATGTCACATAATTCGATGCAAGCATAACAATACCATTGTTTATAAGCTTACCTTACCTGTTTATCATGTAACTGTGAAACTGTACATCACTAAGCTTCACGCTACTCATGATTTAATATATTTAAAATGCAGTTAATAGTTTTTTAAAGTAGTTTGCTACACTGCAAGGGACTGACAGTTTACACTGAAGGCGTTTAAAAGGGCAACAACTTTTTGAATAAATACTGCATTAAACTTGAACCAGAGACACATTACTTGTGTCTCAAGTAAATGTATCTTGATTTAAGAATGTTTAGATATTTTTAATGGAAAACAAGTCTGAAGGAGAACATTTTTTTTTTTGCAATGAAGTTGACTTTGCGCTGAAATTAAATATCTGACACATTCCATACATTCCAGACTTTTGATACATTCTAACGACAGCATTCTTGATGTGTTTAAACAAATACCTACAAGCAGGATCACAGAGCCGCCCAGAGCCACTGCCAGGCATACATCTGCGTGCTGTGTGAAACCAGTGAGTCACAGAGCGTGATAGTGGTTTGTCACATGCTCTTCTTCACACACCTGGCTGTCAGGTACCAAATAATGTATTGTCTCTTACAGGAATCCCTCATTTGAAGAACAGAAAGTCTGACTCATTCACACACGCACACTCATACCAAGATAGATGCACAGTGGCAGGCATATGTTGTGTCTCTATGAGTAAGAAACTGAAAGAAGAGATGCACACCTCCACATTATAAGCAGCTCTCCTCACATCACCTCAGGGTCAGTGGGGACAGGCTGCAGCATGCCAACCGACTAAGAAGGATGAAGAGGTAGAAAGAGAGCAGGAGGGAAAGAAGCGTGCACATATGCGGAGAGGGAGACGCTCGGCATTCGCGCCCCCCTCCGAAGACTCATGACTCACAAGGGGTGAGCAGCAGCATCACACCCACCCCTTCCCTCTCCAGTGCCAGGAAGAGCCGGCGAACCACGCGTCTCCAGAAGGAAAACAGAGGAAGGCAGTGGAGGAAAAAAGTTGGCCCACATGACTGCAGTGATGTCACGAGCATGTGACCCTGCTTCTCCAGTGACAGTGTTCTGCGGGAAAGAAAAAAGATTTTTTAAAGGCTCGTGCCTCTTTGGGTTTGTGTGAAGGCTCTGCTCACCTCCCGAGCAACCACAGAACCGCAGAAAAGTTCGGCTCGGGATTTTTGCACGGTGGCACTTAAATGGTTAACTGTCGCCGGTCAACTTCAGGTTTGAGGACCGCACCAACTAGTAAGTAAGCTTCAACCACACTATCCTCTGCAGCGAGCTTGGCTCCGTGCTGTCCAATAAGGCGATAGAATTTTGCATTTTTTCCTAAACCAGAACTGGTCATTACTTGTGGTCATGAAAATAGTTCATACAAAAACGCATTTTTTGTGGATGTTTTTTCCTTTTTTGCATCTTCCCCTGGGACGCCGCGCACTCTCAACCTAAGAGGGTCACCGAAAACCGCAGAGAAGCAAAATTTGGGCGACCATGGCATCCAACAGCCTCTTTAGTTCTATGACCCCATGTCAGCAGAACTTCTTCTGGGGTAAGTGCCCGAGATTTTCACTCTGTTTTTGACCATGCGGTAGAGTGTATAATAAGGATCTACATTTTGAGAGGCAACAATCATGTGTTGATGTTTACAAACATTCAGCAAGGCCAACCGTCGGAAAGCCTGGCTGCATGCAGGAACCGATGTAGGAAAGATCGGGTGCTGAAGTGTCATTTTCAGCGTAATGCATGCTTTTTGGGATGTGCATCATAAAAGCAGGGGTATGAAATCTAATATCAAATAAATTAAGTGAATATTTGACATTGACTGTTAGGTTAGTGGGTGTGTACAAACTGAAAGCCCAGAAGCGTTACAGTTGAGAAAGGCACCTTAAAGTCTTAAAAAGTTGAGAAATGTACTAGATAGTCTTTGCAAAATGTGTGTAATTAAAAATATAGTGTGTGCATCTTTACTATGCATCTTTCTCAGACTGCTTGCCTGCATATATATATTTTTTTTTTTTTTTGT
>NW_015544213.1:1674955-1694520 GCF_001515605.1 Sinocyclocheilus anshuiensis | reverse complement strand
TTTTTTTTTTGTTTTTTTTTTTTTTTTTTTTTTTGTTTGTTTGTTTGTTTTTTTATTACTGTGCCATTGAGGGCTCCAGATATATTTATTTATTTTTAAATCATGCTCACTTTGCTGAAAATCATATTCTTTTTATAATTTATTATGTTTGTTGACACCATGCTAAGAAATATACTATATTTATACTAATAATATATAAGAATGTCTGAAATTTAAAAAAACGAACTAACTAACAGGCAAGCACAAATCTATATTGTGCATAAAGAAATATGACTTTCTCATGTCACGAAGGAAAAGTAAGAGAACCCATTCATTCTGATGTATGGGTTTTGCCGAATCCTCTAAGAGAAATGTTGTAAAGCTGTTTTCAGGTCTGAATGTCTGCTTTGCACGCGTGCTGTTCTCTGCCGTACGCAAATCCGAGAGCCACTTGCAGCAATCAGTGCCTTCTATTAGCATGTTAACCTCTGATCCTCAGCATGCTCCCAGGGGTGAGACTAGACCAGGATGAGAACAGGATGGGGAAAGCTTAGCACTTGCTGATGGGGAGCATTTCTTGATTGTGGTTAGTGCAGATGCAGAGTAAAAGCCCACCTGAGACCCTCACTTTGTTCAGTTTCTGTGTGGTTTTATTACAAGAGGTATACAGCAATATTTTTATGCTCCGAGAGTTTTAAAATAGCCATATTTTGATTTAAAGCAACATTTTAGATTTGGTGGATAATTGCATTCTGATACCAGATCTGTTTAACCCTCATGATCTGTTTGGGATATTAGAGACAACCAGTCCTGTCTGATAGCTCAAAAAAATTACTTCAACTTGATAACATGCTTCATATGTCATTCATGAAAGAAATTACTTTTGTATGTGTTCTTAAATACTGTAGATATAAAACATGTTATTTTATAGTATACTTCTACAATGTTTTTAATGTAGAAATATTGTTTTTATTTATTTATTTTTAAGTTTTGTTGACTTTTTTGACTTTGTGATTCAGATTTAAACCTCTTTTTTTGTTATCTGGTTTATAGATTTTGATCAGGTCAGAAGAACATATTAGAAAAATATGGTGATGAAAATAAAAGGCTAATTTTGAAGTTACTAATATTATTTTAAACATACAGCACTGAGGTCTCTGTAAAGTTTAAAGTGTGTGTGACACGTTTTGATCAGTTTAACTTAATGCATTCAACATTTTACATATTTGCCAGTGTATTTAATAAACACATTTATATATTTTAACTAATTTAAAATGAGATTGTTTTACACTTTTCATATTAGTGTGAGCTGATAGATCTCACGACCAATGAAGAAGAAGGCAGCAGAAAAGAAACCAGACCCAAACAGACACATTATATTTCATTCGGGCTCCACTATTGAGAGATTTGGATTTAATTAAGTAGAAAACATTCTCTGTAACGCTGCCTAATGGCAGATGGGTGTGGAGTAATTGTCTACATGTGTGGCATGAGACAGACTCTCTAGGTTTCTCCAGGGCATATTTTGTTGCTCATTATCAAAACCAAGCTATACAGTATTGACTATTATCCCAAGGTAGCAATTATCATTTAGCAAAAATATAAGGGAGACATTTAAAAATAAAAAAACTCAGACTGATGAAAGAAAAGAATAATTTGTGAGCAACATCAGACAAGTATTAAAAGGCAGCTTCTGTTGCATGCGTCGTCTGCTCAGATCCCACCGGCCGCCATCATTCCTGAGACATCTTAAAAGCAAACCAGACTTACTTTTTCCAAAGCAGTGCCAGAGCAGGGAAGCCCTCTCATCAATAGGTAATTGAAGCAAGGGGAAAATCTCTGACCCTGAGCTGCAGCTTCTGTGAAGGAGAGGACCATCTAAAAATATCACCAAAGCCATATTCATTTAGTGCTATTTAATTGTAGCTGGCGAGCAAACATGTAATTTCGACAGCAATTTTTAGATATTGAATGGTCCTTGGGGTGTATTCATTCGCTAATAGGCAGGTAGAGTTTTGTGTCTACATTGTGCCTTTTATGAAAGGACTTTGAGTCTATAACTAAAAATAAATTATAAATTAAAATAAGTACCAATATCATTAAAATTAGTGAGGCTGGTTTGGTTTTGAGATGTCATATGACAGCCAGTGATGGGATCTGAGAAGTTGTCTATCTATCTATCTATCTATCTATCTATCTATCTATCTGTCTGTCTGTCTGTCTGTCTATTTACTTAAATTCTCACTAAATGATAACTGCTACCATGGGACAATTATACAAATGAGATTCTTGACAAGCACAACCTGTAAAATCTGTAAAAATGTGGGGTCACTATCCATTCATTTTATTTATTTATTTTGCGTGGCTTGAATTGAAAAGTGAAAAAGAAAAAAGTCACATGACAGGAGGCAGTGCCTCGACATCGCTCTGATTGGCTGGTTACCATGTCAATGTTATGATGCCAATCTGTGTTATTTGAATCATTATGATTGGCTCATTATGTTTACAATATTGCATATTAATCATGTTTTTTATTTTAATATATATATATATATTTAAACAATGTAGGAAAGTGTTTAAAAACATTTAAACGTGAGAACTGAGTTTTTGATGTATCTTGGTTTCAATAAAAAAGAATGTTAAAGTGACAGTTCACCCCAAATTGTAAATGTCATCATTTGTCGTTCCAAACCTGTATGACGTTCTTTCTTCTGTGGAACATAAAAGAAGATATTTACAAATATGTGTATCCATACAATGATATCAATGTGGTCCAGTGTTGTTTGGACACCAACATTATTCAAAATGTTTTCTTTTGTGTTCAAGTAAGTCATACAATTTTGAAAAGACTTGAGGGTGAGTAAATGATGACAGAATTGTCACCAAAATATTGTAGTATTGATTGCTTGTTCGTAGTGTAAGATAAACTATGAAAACATCAGATGCAAATGTAACATTAATTACCAGAAGTCCACAACATGCTTTAAAATGATGGATATTATGAAAAGCGTTATATAAATACATTTGTATTGCACTTTTCATAATATGACTTGACTTTACAACACCACTGAAATTAGTATGAGCTGAAATTATATGTGATGATTGTATGTGTCCACAACCTAAGATTCACATGAGAGGTAATTAAATAATGAATTAGATAAATAAATAATAAATAACGCCTGTTATATTTTGATTAACATGGTGGGATGTATTATTGTGTGCGACACCAGCCTTTGATCCTCCAGATGAAGCTGGTAGGAACTGATGAATGAGAAAAGGAAGAGGTAATTTGATTAATGCACTTAGTCATACAGCTGAAGAGCATGAAACCGATCTCTTTTGTCGTGGTGGCAGCATATGCACAGACTGAGCGCCGGAAATGACAAAGGCTGGACATACAGCGTCATGATGCAACAGGTACCATCTCTTAATTTGGTTCAATTACCTTCCCACACACCCCGTTAAGGGCAGAGGTTTTAAATGGATCAGTTGCACACCTGAAGAGTAGTTTGTTGGCACTGTGACGCCAGCTCTGGCTGCGGACGCCTACACAAGCCTAATGCTGTAATCTGAGCGGCCCATTGACACGAACAGGAAGAAGTAAAAAGGCAGGGATCACCTTGCGCCTCAGAGCTGGCGCAGTAGTATGTCACAGGAGGCAAACGGCCAGATCAGACACCACCCATCTGCTTCGGTGGAGGCCTTTGTGTCGTCTTCATCGCCCTCGTCTTGTTTCCTCCCACACGTTTAAACGCGATAGCTCAATCACACTTGGCACAAAAGGCCCTTATGTGTTGTAAAAACCCCCTCGAATCACTGACATGCCACCTGCGCTGCGTCCCGCACCGGACACAAAGGTTTCTGGGAGGCGTTCCCACCTACAGTGGCCCACACACACTTTCACAAAGGCCGAAATGAAATATGCACGCAGCACAAAGGCCAGAGAGAGAGAAGGAGAGCACACACCTTGGCACTGCGTTCGGTTATTGCCTTTGATGTCATACTAACTGTGTCCTGGGAAATCCATGCATGGGGCTGGGATCTTCTTTTCAGCTCTCAATTCACTTTTACTCAACACGTATTCAGACGGGATACAGAGAGAAAGCCCTTTAAAGTCTTCAAAACAGGTCTTTGAACTTTAGTCAAACAGGACAGGTCTTTTACACTTCAACGTGTCCTCCTGAGTTTTATTTTAGATGCTCTTTAATGTTCTTTGAATAGTAAGGGTAAATATGCACGGGCAGCAAATACTAGGCACTTCAAAGTGGTAACATATAATTACAGCACATTAGTTGATTTGCTGGTGGTGTGCATGTCTCTGTGTTGTTTTGATGTGTATGTGGGAAATAGAATGTCTGTTCTCTTAGGCGAGAGAATGGCAAAAACACTGATTTAACAAGAAACTTCCAAGAGAATTTAAAGCATATTGTTTTTTTTTTTTCTTCAAATCTGCTCTGTTCCAAAGTCTAGTGAGCTGCTTCACTGCCTACTATGTAGAGGGCATCCTGAGCATCAAACTTCACAAGTGGCTTATTTGTAATGTTCTATGTAGAAAGAAACTCATGGGATGCCGTTCAAAATTTGGGGTCAGTTAGATTTTATGTTTTTGAAAGAAGTCTCTTGTTCTCACCAAGGCTGCATTTATTTGATCAAAAATACAGTAAAAACAGTAATACTGTGAAATATTACCATTTTAAATTACTGTTTTCTATTTGAATATATTTTAATATCTAATTTATTCCTGTGATGCCAAGCTGAATTTTCAGCATCATTACTCCAGTCTTCAGTGTCACTTCAGAAATCATTGCTGATTTGACGCTCAAGAAACATTTCTTATTAATATCAATGTTGAAAACAATTGTGCTGCTTAGTATTTTTCTTGAAAATTATTTTATGGGATTGATCTCACACATCACCAAATACAGTAACTTGTAGATTTATTGTTTGGAAAAATCGTAATATTGCAAAAACTATTTGTGAACAGAGCAGTGAATCTTTTTTTTTTTTGGTAAAATGTTTCCTTCGTTGTTTGTCTTCAAGAGGTTTTTTTTTTTCATGTCTTGGTGTTTTTATTCAAGATTTTTATGCAGTATCCTGAAATTTGCATAAAAATATGTGGATGGAAACCCAGCTATTGTTTTAAACTCTTAGTGACAACAGAAACACTCTGTGAGAAAATGCACTTCAAAGAAAGAATGACAGCATTTAAATGACAGCAGTATTCTCATGCCAGTGTTTTTATTCTTAATGTCATTTTTTTTTTCTTTAGAAGAAAGGCAGTATTGTCTGGGAAAATTATACTTGACGTACATGAATGTGCTTTCTTCAGTCATATTTTGGTCTCTCATTCTTTATGCACTAAAGTTCAAATAATCACAACTTAAAAAGCAATAAACTGTGGGAACAGTGTATTTAACGTGGTAATTGTTGTTAGTACAAAATACAAAATAAATAAAAAGTATGACTGCCAAAGAGTGTGAAAACAAAGATCTCACCAAATATTGTAGCTTCTAAAGATGCTCATAACTTTATACATTTGATCTCACTGTTTTTCTCACTGGCATCATGTTGCTTTGCAATTTCACAAGCTTCTTTTAATCACAAATTAATTGAGAAACAAGCATCCGGAAGACCCTGTGTGGAAACAAAGCAGCCTGTTGTCATCTGAATTCAAATAGTTCTTAAAACAATCCCACATACAGTGGGTACGGAAAGTATTCAGACCCCCTTAAATTTTTCACTCTTTGTTATATTGCAGCCATTTGCTAAAATCATTTAAGTTAATTTTTTTTCCTCATTAATGTACACACAGCACCCCATATTGACAGAAAAACACAGAATCGTTGACATTTTCGCAGATTTATTAAAAAAGAAAAACTGAAATATCACATGGTCCTAAGTATTCAGACCCTTTGCTCAGTATTTAGTAGAAGCACCCTTTTGATCTAATACAGCCATGAGTCTTTTTGGGAAAGATGCAACAAGTTTTTCACACCTGGATTTGGGGATCCTCTGCCATTCCTCCTTGCAGATCCTCATGGCTGCAATATAACAAAGAGTGAAAAATTTAAGGGGGTCTGAATACTTTCCGTACCCACTGTATATGTGAACACACTCTAGCCACATGTTCATACCAACCTACACTTGACCACCGGTATACACACACAGCCCACGCGCTGCCCATGACCTTCCCCTTCAGGGACAGTGGAATTTATCTCTCTGGTAAACAGCAACCAAATGGCCACTGGGACACTCCTCAGGGCTTCAGAATTACAGTACGGTTAACCCAAGTCTAACAGAGCCAGCTCTTTACTGCTATTTGCCTTCAGCACGACCCTGTGGTGATGTGTCGTCATGCTAAGTGTGTGCATTTCTTTGTGTGTTTGGGTCTACATGCTATGAAATCTTGTTTCTGCTGTAGGATAAAAAAATAAATAAAACGTTAACTCCGAATTTTTATCTCACAAATCAGACCTTTTTCAGAATTGTGAGATTTAAATTCAGAATTGCTAGATATAATCTCTAAATTGTGAGATATAAATTGCATGAAAAAAGTGTTGTGAGATAAAATTGTCTTTAACTTTTTTATTTTTTATTCTGTGGTGGAAAAACGAAACAGAATCAAACAGAATTTTTTTTAAAAAGTCAGAATTCCTACAAGTTAACTCGCAATTTGCAAATTTATAACAAGTAACTTGCAAGTTTATAACTCGCAATTTCAACATATAAACTCGCAATTCTGAGAAGAAAAATAGAAGAAAGTGTTGTGAGATAAAAAGTCGTGAAATAAAAAGTTATCCTTTTTTATTTTGTACCAGAAACAAACAAAAAAAACATAATTGTGAGATGTAAACTGAGATTTCTAAGAAAAATGGTCTGAATTGTGAGATGCTAGACCAACTGCTAGACAAAAATTAAGAACTCTGACTTTATATCTCGCAACTTTTACTTCCGTAAAGCACTGATTTATGGTTCCTCGAGGGGAAGTTCATAGGAGGCTACTGTTTTTAAAGTACAGAAAGTTTTCACAGTATTCTGTTTTGTTGTGTGATTTATTTCCATTCGATTGGTGAAATTGGTGTTTTATTAAGATCAAACAGTCTGGCCCTGGGGCCAGTTACACAATAATATATATCATTAGTGTAATTGGATGGCCTCCAGGGCTTTTAATCAACAAAGTAACTTATGTTGATTTAATTAAACTTAAATGTGTGGCACATTTAGATCAAAATCTCGATGTCTAGTGGAGATCTTCACAAGGATAATATTTTTTTTCCAGTCACAGCATCTTTTCTAGTTTTACTAGAAAACAATATGTCAGTCCCTCAACTTCAATCATATTTAATTCAATGTATTACTTGCAGCAGTTTCTGAGTGAAATTTTTTAACACATTACATTTATGTTTATCCTTTCATATTAATAATGTTAATAAAATATCATAATGTGTGGAGAATAAATATTGCATTTCAAAAAGTTGCAATTTTGCATGCTGTAATACATTTTCATTTTATTGTTGTTTAACCCTCCCATTTTAGGAGTTAAATAAATAGAGCAATACAACTCAGTGAATTTGAGACATCTGAGATCCCTGCAGTTAAATGCCAAAGAGTTATTTTGTTCAATTCTGAAAATGTCTAGATTGCACTGGTATGTCGCAGGCAAACCACAGGCGTATCTCTCCGAAAGTGCTGCGATTACCAATAATATAAATTCTCCCAATGGGATTCGGGAAGTCAGTCAAATGTTCTGAGTTTGGTTCGACAGCTTAAATTAGATATCATTTGGATTTCAAAAAGTGCCGCATATTTTGGCTGCTGTGGAAAAATTGCTCCAACTTTTGCGTTTACTGAAGTTTCAGTGTAGCTACACAAAAAAGAGCTGCGAAAGTCATTAATCATTTCAATCTATTGGAACACGTTCGCTTGTATATCATCTTCAGGGGTGCCTCAAGAATATCAGTATGTCATTTTTATGTGGACAGATAATTAATATTTGGTGAAGCCATCACAGTGAAACTAATCCCATAAAGCACAATGACAAAAGATGGAGGATGAAGCATATGGTAAATAAAGATGTAAAAATATACATCGTTCAAATGTTTGGGGACTTTTTAAATATTTTTATTCAGCAAGGATGCATTAAATTGATCAAAAGTGACACAAGAACTTTTTATCTTGTTATGGATATAAAAAGAGATGTCTGCGTGTTGAGAACCTATTATTTTTTAGGCCATTTAAACACATTCAGTCGACTTCCAGTGCTGTAACAGGGTGAGAGAGTTCAAAGAGGTTGACTATAATCTTTGCAGGCTGGAGCTGGTTCCGAAAGAAAATATTCCCAAACCCTAAAGTCATTGTGGCAGTATCATTACCCTATACTTGCAGTAGCATTTTCTCTCAATTACCTCCCTGCTATCACATTTATCCTGTTGCAGTAACCATCACGAGAGTCGGAGACTGAGAAGACTACACTTTTTTTTCCTTAGATTTTTGGGTTGTGTTACCGTTTTCCCTTAAACACCGGGAACGACCAACTATAGTTGAAATGTCTTGAAAGAATAGAAAGCTGGACAAGTTTGCTCCCCATGAGAATGATTAGATTTCGAGCAAACAATGGCAGCCTTATTTTTATGCAAAAGAAATATCAGACTAGTAGCCAAGCAAATCACCTGGTTCCACAGACTTTTGACGTGCTGGAATAATTCATTTAATCCACTGCTGTGCACATATGGCCAGGTTATATTTTACCTCTTTCCTAAGGTTTACGTTCAAGAGAAAGCAACTCTTTGCAGCTGCTGTAATATCCCGGCTTTCTCTTTTTTTCTTTCATCCAGACTTTTTCTATTTTAAACACCTGAGCATGAGCCCTCCTGCATCCAAACAGTGAAATAAAGCCGGAGCTGTACAGCAGCGAGGTGATGGGATAGTTCCCTTACGAGTTGCTTTCTGGATACCTGCCTGTTTGGGTTGTCCTCCAGTTACTCAATCCATCAGTAGTTCGTATTATGCAGCCAATAAATCATCCTCAATCTACTGCGGGATGAGGTGAAATCCCCCCACATAAATCTGCTATTAGTTTTACCTTGCACACAAAATAGAACTAACTGACTGTGGATACATGAGAACGGCGTAATAACTATAAATATTTTTCAGCTAACCAGGCCGTTTCAGAGAGGAAGTATAGAACTGTGCAATCCACAGCGGAAGGGGAAAGTGTGAGGTGGAATTCTCAAGGTTAATCTGGTCCAAAATAAGCACGCTCTTGTACAGAAGTGATACCCGACCCTCGTCCAGGAGTGCCTGGTGTGAGGGTCTGCTTTAGACTGATCCCTTGATTATTCCTCAGACTCATGCTGAATAAATCGCTAATCTACACTCGCTCAATTACACAGCAGATATCAGTTGGAAATGCAACCCCTAACCTATGCATGTCAAAGGAAGACCCCTTTTGTGGGGTGAATGTTTTATTTTAGGTTTTGGGAGGTTTTGGGTGATAAAACAATAGAAACAGTGCCCAAAAATACAGTATTTTACCACTTAAGCAATAATACTTTGAATTTGATAAACAAGAAGTCAATATTGAGTAACTTGCATTCCACAATTACTTATTTTATTTTTATTCCCAGCAGAATTAACCGTTGTGCAACCATTATGAAACCAATATGAAACTGGCAGAAAGAATCACTACAAATCCACACCGCTGGCATCTGTTGACCAGTAAGCTAATTATCTTAAAGGCTTTTTAATATAAATCTTTAAAAAAAAAAGGTGTATTTTGTGATTATTGAATGTATACATGATAGTAGTTTCGTTGATATGTTCGTATTGTGATCGAGCAGCTTATTCTTGCTATGGTTACCTCATTATGCAAAAACGTTTGGAAGCAGCAGGTAAAAATAGACACAGACTAAATTCATATATACATAATATTTAATTATTATTTATTTCTTTAACATTTATAAACAATGTATTTCTACCTGTTGACAAATTCCGGTTATAATATAGGCTTCTTTGGAATATTAATGTGAAACGTTTCTCAACAAACACAATTCACACGGGGGAACTGAACTGATACACAACTAGTCGCACACTTACACAGTTCTTGAAGTCAGAGAAGATGATAAATCTCCGAGCCGTCGCCATAGCAACGGCCCTCCATCTCCTATACTTGACTTCAATGTTTTAATGGGAGCCTTTGTCACATATTACCAGTCTTTTTATTCCCCCTTTCCTCTTCTCAAACCGCAAAAGTTCCTTTTCTGTTCCTATTTTATGTGCAAGTGATCTCAATTAAGGACCTCCATGAAGACTAGAGGCGGCAGACAGTCATGCCAATGAGAGCAAAAAGGAAACTGTCTTTATAGCCTGCCGCTACCACCACCACCCCCTAAAACCAGCCCCCATTTCTCCATCACCACCACCACAGGCCCCCCACTCCACTTTCCATAACGAACACAGCGCACTTCCAAAAAAATCATTGTGTTCCTGAAATTTGTGACCATAACACGGGCCCAATTTGCTCTCCGAGCCAGTTCTTATGCCTCTCTGGCAACCCAAAGTCCTGAAGGTCTCGTCTTGCTGATGTCACTATCCAGTCAATGACAAAACGGCAATTATGGGCTCAGATTAAATCTGGGGCTTGAAAGGATGTTGAGAAGGTCTTCCTGATGAGGTAAGGCTATGAATTCTGTGTACGAATCATCACCCTGATCCCATCACGTGCCCATCACGTGCTCGTGCACGTATGTTCTCCTGAAGCGTGCCAAGGATGGAAAGTAACTATTTAAAATTGGAAGCCTTCATAGCCCCATCAAATTGCTCCCCACATAAAGCCATAATTAAGTGTCTCAAAAAATGCACCACTGTGAAATGGAGCCCTGATCCAGGGACTTAAGTGGCTGTGCTTTTCCTCTCAACCGTCGAAAGAATGCGGGACGAGAAAGAAGCAGAGAAAAACACTCATGTAGCACGTTACATAATCCCAGGGCTGTATGAATCTGAATTGGAGTCATTTAGATATCATTAAAGCCCTGGAGCTCAGTGTCTCTTCATGTTTACATTACCAGTCAACAATAGTTTCTTTGTCCCGTGTCATCACTTATAATTCGCCGTGAGGGGGGGAAAGTGTTGCTGGCTCATTTTTTTTCCACGACTACTTGTCTGGTTGTGTTGAAACTGGCCTTTTCCAGTACACTGGCAGTTTTTGATGAGCTACCCGCGCTGGATTACGCTGTCAACCCCGTTAAGAGCTCAGCGTATCAGGCCATCAGCAGATAAGGGTTCAGTTACGTTCGGCTTATCACATCATCAGCGTTTGAGCTGGTTCGAATCCAGAGCGAGTGTCTGGTGACAAACCGCTCAGAATAGCGTGCGGTAATCCCGGGTTCTTGCTCGGTGGACGGCTTCTAACCCCTCATCTTTGTAGCACATCATAGCCAGCTGTGTGGGCTCCTCTGGGCTCATTAGGAGATCAAACAAGACGCCCGAAAAGAAGTGGGCAGAGCTCTCGAGGCACAGTGAGCCACTCGGATCACGTGCGTTCGCTGCTCCACGCTGATATTGCTGGCAGATGGCGGCCATACTGTACTGACAAAGTGGATTCAGATGTGACAAATGCTCTTTGATATCTTGTTGTGTATATGATTTAACACGCCTCTGTGTTTGGACATGTCGACAGTCGCTTTATTTCACTTATTAAGTGTTATTTGCATCATCGATAGCCACGAATTTCGCGTGCATCTGATTGAGCACATGCATCTGTGAGGAATTAACATAAATCATCTCTTTTTTGCATTAGGTTTATTTTATTGTCCAAACATATCAGTGATTGAGCAAAAATCAGGAAAACTGTTGGAATAGCACACATGGTGTTTTTAATACCATTGTAACTCTGATTTATCTTTTTATGAATTGGAAATTGATCTTTAATAACATTGGCCAATCTTGAACACATTTTCAGTGCTCGGGGCAAATGGAGATGGAGTGTAATTCAATCGCAACTTGTATAACTCAAGCTATTTTTTTCTCTCTCTTCACAATGTGCCAGATGCATGTCAGTGCTTCCTGAAGCTTTTTCTATCCCTCCCACGTACAAGATACTCAAAACGTACCCATGACCACCGCCACCCCCACTCATGCCACCCTGCAAGACTTTCATACAATATATGTGAGCGATACTAAGCTACTTTACCATTTTCCAGCGGAAGTTATGAATCTGTTAGTTATGCAGTTGCTTTTGGTTGGTTTGATTGGCAAAAAATGGCAAATATCTAAAGGTGGCAGTGTTTACCGGACACATTATAAAGTTCTTTCTTTATGTTCTTTCACATTTTTCCATCTCTGTTCTTCAAGAATACATTTAAGGCATATGTTTTTCCCTACTACTGAAATATTAGGATACGTTAAAGCCAAAGTTGGTACCAAGACAAGCATTTGGCAAAATTTGGATTGACTGTTGTCACTGATTAAACAAGTTTGATTTATCTTGCACAGTTCTGCCAAGAATAATTAGACGCTTTATTCTTTGTGACCTATTTGGGTTATTGGCTGTGTTCCCATCAAAGTTATGGACCTATTATTCTGATAATTTTTTAAATGTGTGAAACATATTGCAACACTTACTATCCGTGAGCCTGTTGAGTCAGAGGGAGAGATTGCCATCTACAGTATCACTGAGAGATGCAAAGTTGGCGTTATTAAATGACATGTGCTTTAGTTGCACTGCCAGAATATTGAAGGCTGTGTATAGATACTCTGTTCACTGAGTCAAAAGAAACTTTGCTCAATAGGAGTTAAAATGGCAGCCTGTTTAGTCTGTGCTTTATGAGGTAGAGGTGTGTGTAGAAAGTGTATAAAATGATTCTGAAAATATTCTGTCATTATGGCGCACTCAAATTATCCCAGCACTCTGTGAGTCTCCCTTTCTCAGAGATATGAGCAGTTTTCAGTTAAACACTTAAGTTTCTATGAAAGCCGTTCTTTTTGTATAGGAGGGTTGGGAACATTTTTGCATGTATTTTAAATTTTATACATCTATAGTATTTGTCGGACACAAAAAAAAAATTATTGTATTAAGGGTTAGGTATTATTGTATTTTTATTATTATTTTTGCTATTAAATTAATTGTTTTACTGTTCAATTATTGTCGAAAAATCCTATCATATTAATGTGACAACTTACCCCTTATAGTGTGACAACATATACCCAGCTTTTGGGGCATGTTGTCACAAAAGGTCAACATGTTTTTCTTGGGCTATAATAGTGGAAATGTTCAATAGCTTTATTTTATTTATTTTTTATTTTATTTTTTATTTTGTAGTCAAGACTTTAAGGTATGTGCCTGTATACAGAAATTGATGGAAAAATATTCACTAGATTAAAACTTGCATATTAGTATATATAGATTTAGATTAAAAGAAATCATTATAATTCCAAATATAATCTGCATTTTCTTTTTTTTTTTTGTGGACACTATCTGAAAAAAAGAAAGAAAACACACACACACACACACACACACACACACAAGTTCATGTGTGTGAAGTTCATGTTGTAATCACTATGTATGGTTTAGTTTCTGCACATGCCATTTCTCCATTGCCATTGTGCATAGAAAAAAGTGCCTACTAATTTAATAATGTCCTTTCTGTGACCCATTTCAAGGAAAACATAAAAATGATATATTGTCTTTTAATGCAGTAATTGAATCTATTCAGAACCACAAGAGGCAATTGATCCCGTTTCCATTCAGATATTATAAGTGATAACAGTCATGCAGTTTTAAACTTTCACAGGCAAAGTTACAGACTAAAGATATAAATGCTCACTGAACTGTAGCTGCAGAATGACTTCAGTTGAAATTTTATGACGTGATCAGGACATCACGTGTTCGAGTGGCATCAGTGTAATGATTGCATGATGCTGGAACTATATGAACCACAAAAAAAGAGAAATCCCTGTCTTCAAAGACCAACCACATTGGAAGCAACAAACATTTCGCCTCCTGAGATCTTTTGATCCTTTAAGCCTAATTTGATCCTGCGCTCTCCAGGGAAGCGCGATTACACTGATCCTACACACCAGAGACAGAATATCACCTTATATGTATTATATCGATGCTAATGTAACTGATATTGTTTATATGCAATGAAATCCGACCGACTGTAAATCTTTATGCGGACTGGATACGATTGCGTGCCAGCGCGCTCTAGTACCGTTGGAAACACCTTCGTTTTCTGAATTATTTTTTGACGGTTTGTCTAATCTGTTATGAAAAGATCTATAAAATCTTAAAATCCTTTCGGAGAGCTGACCAAACCTTACAAATTCTCCTTGTGGCTGTGAATTAAGCGCCTTTTAATACAGGAAACGTAGTTAATGACGACTGCGCGCAAAGCGCCAATTGAAGTCTGCTTGAGTGTGTGTAACCCGCAGCACTTCCCAAACTCATCAGACTGCAGCGCTGAGCGCGCGGAGAGGGACTGACGGTGCTCCATAAACGCCAACAGAGGACATATACGTTCGCCTTTGGCTAATTTAGACTGTTGTGATGCGCATTCCTGTAGATCCCAGCGCCGGCCGGAGGTTCAGTCCGCCGGTGTCGGTGAAGATGAATGATGTGACCCCGAGCGCAGGGCAGCAGCAGCAGCAGGACAGCGTGGTGGTGCCAAGACTCCGCGCGCAAGAGAACCGCTCCATGGCCGAGATCATCGCCGACCACTCCGCCGAACTGGTGCGGACCGACAGTCCAAACTTTCTCTGCTCGGTTTTGCCTTCTCATTGGAGGTGTAATAAAACGCTACCTGTTGCGTTTAAGGTAAGAGCTTGTTTTTAAATTGAGTCTTTATGAATGCAGTCATTTATTAAAGTAATATGTGTAACGTGGACACTATAACGTAAATTGTTTTGGACGATTGTTGTGTGTTAGTTTTTATATCAACATAACTTTATCAAGTGAAAAATATGAAGCTTGTGCAGGTCAAATTTCTATGCCGTTTTAGCACACTGTTGACTGCACTGACAAATACGAATAGAATTATAGTATTCTAATATTCTAAACATATTTAAACAACATTAATGATAATATATAGCCTAACTTAGCAAAATATTGCAAAGTTAAATTTTGTTAAGTGTAGTAGGGGTATGCTACTTATTGGTATGCTAGAGTATGCTAGGGATTGAGATTGTATATTTAGATTATAATTATTATTATTTATAGTAAAATTTCTATCAGCTTTAATTTACAAAAAGTACCTCATATCATTTTATGAATTTCAGTCAGTTCTGCTGAATGTGTTTGTCTTGTACAATTTTGTCAATTTGTCATGGATAGTTAGTGTGTCAGTGGACTGAATCGTGCCATTGTACTATATTTATACTCTTATAAGAGTGTGTGAACAGCTTATGTTTTCGTAATAGCACTAGACTTTACTGGAAAAAGTTTAACTTAATAAGAAATAATGAAATTGCTCTGGCATTATTCATTGTTTGATGTGTAATTCTGGCCTGTGGCAGAATCTTTGCTCTTGGCTTGTGTTTATGGTCAGGCCTGTGCAGGTGTGGTTAGCTGTTAGGTAATTTACCAGATTGGTAGATTAGTAATAATGAAATAGAATTGCAAGATGATATGCAAATATATTGCCTTAAATGCAATATGCATGTGACTAATATACCAACCGTAGTAATAAATCTGATGTAACCTACATTTTTAAAATGTTTAATAACTATAAGGATAGACAGACATGCACACAGCATAGACATACAAGAAAAATCTAAACATAGATTTATTAAATAAATTAATCCTATTCATCATTTTTCTAGGCCCTCACACCAGCACCTTTTTTGATCACTTCAGTCATGTCACTTTTGCATTAAAAAATGTATCTGTTATTTTTTTGAGAATAATTTTACTAATATTATGATCATATTAGTATATAATAATATTATTATTAATAAAAATAATATGAACGTATATTAATATTGTTAATAATTATAATTGCTAATTTTCTTTCCACATCAAGTCTGCATAAATATGCATGTATATGCAATTATTTGCATGAAAGCTTGCTATTAAATAATCAGAACTCACAGGAACTGTCTGAAGTAGCTGCTGATCCGAATGTCTTGCATATGCGCACATGCACAGTGTAAAACGTTGCATCATTGTTCTCTCCGCAGGTGGTGGCCCTGGGAGAGGTTCCTGATGGGACGGTGGTCACAGTAATGGCTGGGAATGATGAGAATTATTCAGCTGAGCTCAGGAATGCTTCAGGTGTTATGAAGAACCAGGTGGCCCGCTTCAACGATTTGCGCTTTGTGGGCCGAAGCGGAAGAGGTCAGTCCACCTTTTGTGAAATATTTAGATAGATCCTAATTGTTGAACCTTTTATCATGCAGGTTACATTGGGAAATGTGTTCATGTACAGAAAATCAAACATGAGCTTAACTGTCTTTCATTGCATGTTCGCACTTGATTGTCAAAACCAATCAAAAAGTTTGGCCACACCTTTTTTATTGTTGCTGCTTTCATTTTTTTGGAATATTAGCAGCTATCAAACCATTGAAATAACCAAAAATGGAAGCGTGGGAAACATGTATGTTAAACAAATCATCCTGGGATATTGAAGGAGTTCACACGGATGCTAGACACAAGTTGATGCTTTTCAATCATTATCTAGTCTCATCTATTTAAAAAAAAAAAATGATTAAAATGCAGAATTAGGCTACAGCACACAGATGATATGTAGGAACAATTCATATTTACCTACAACATTATTTTTTTTTTCCAGAAAGTTTAAAAAAAAATCATGTAAAACAATTTCATTCAAGCATGCCCAAACTTTTAACTGCTAGTGCAGCTAACGATACACTTCATAGCAGTTTATGTGTTTACACAGGCTTACAGATTGTATTATCACACCATGCGTTTTTCTATTAAGCTTAATCGTTTTGTGTTTATCTACACTTGCACAATGTCATGTGGAGAAATCCTCCAGGGAGATTTGGTAACACAGACTGTATTATCACACCATGCCTTTTTCTATTAAGCTTAATCATTTTGTGTTTATCTACACTTGCACAATGTCATGTGGAGAAATCCTCCAGGGAGATTTGGTAGCAGAGGCACGCGGTCACACAGGGACACATGACATTCTTAGAATAATTATAGTCAGTCTGTGTGCTGAGCTATCAGTTACGAGCCAACACCATTGTGAAACCACATCACCAAATTGCTGGTAAGAATGCGCTCATTAAATTACAGGTCTGTGTGCGTTCTGTGCTAAGGTTTCTCATACCATCGATGCTAACTTAGCTGTCTGCATAACAGTCTTTATATATATATATATATATATATATATATATATACTTGATTCTTATATATATATTTGAATATGTTAATTTTGCGTTGTTCAGATTATTCATCTTTTTTTTTAACTTGAAGTGGTAAATTCTGTGCTTTTAGAGTTGTTGCACAAAATTGTAAAAATAATGATGCTTCCCGAATACTCTCCTTGTCTGCAATTTGTCAGTCAAACAGATGGCCACGCCTCCAAACTCACAACTATGGTTGAGCCAAATTGAGAGTCGCAGGCTGCATTCGAAATCGCATACGGTACTTCCTTACTGTATAGTAGGCGAAAAACAGTATCTGAAAAGAGTAGTATGTCTGAATTCACGGTATTCATTAAACAGTAGGAGAAAACTACCCAAATTACTTACTACTTCGGTCAGGTTTTAGAATGAGCATCTGAAGGACGCTTTACTATCCCATGAGGCCGTTGGAGAGGATTTGTGAATGGCAGTAAAGCAACAACTGATGCTCGTATACTGAAAAAAAAAAACGTTACTTTGAAACAATTTTCACTCAGAAATTCAACAAAATGGCAAGTGACGCATTGAATTAAACATGAAATTTTGAAGTAGAAGTTTTACACACTTCACCTTTACATCTTGTTTAAAAAAATTTTGTTTAAAGCTTGTACACTCCAAAAAAAAAAAGATGAAATGGCAACAGGAATCTTTTTGATTCTTTGATTCGTAAAGCTTCATGATTTTTGACACTTGAGGTTTCTTTGATTTTTAGAAGATTCCAGGTCACAATGACATGTTATACTGTATATTGTGCAAATTATTTTTGCATTATGAGAGCCATTTGGTCGTATTTAATTATATTTTATGATTCCAAGTCATATAAAATCAGTGTCAGCAGATCTGTGCTGCTGTGTGGTGCTGAGATTCCACACGTCTTGCCAGCTGTTTCCCAAAGTTGCCAAAGTATTCCACCCACTACTTCCTGTCTCCAGCAAATCAGGGGCATTCGTGAGTAGGAACCATTGGAGCGTCATGTTAATCCCTTGTTCCCCTGTGTTAAACCACCAGAGAGCACAAATTGTCTGGAAACACTGTTTAGGGAAGTGAGCTGTCTAGATTGTAGCGGTGCACAATTTCCCAGCAGCCCACTGATCTCTGTTCTGAGAACATTAAAATAAAACAAAAAACTAGTACAAAAAGTGTGCTGAAATCATTATCGCTAATAGTAAAATCTTTAAACGTCCCCTGAATTATAAGCTCAAAGTGCTCAGTTTTGCTTTGACAGTGAGTAAAGTCCTTAAATGTTTCTGTGTTTGCACAGGGAAGAGCTTCAGCCTGACGATTACAGTATTCACAAACCCACCGCAAGTGGCCACTTACCACAGAGCCATTAAGGTCACGGTGGACGGACCGCGGGAGCCCAGGAGTGAGTACACCTTATATTACATACTGCTGTGACTAACCACATCCATGAGGTCTGTCATCACGTTCACCTCTCTGTTGGGCCGCAATCGGACCTCATCAAAGGCTTGCGGTCATTCGGTGCATGTGCTAGTGATTTATTTATTTATTTATTTTATTTCTGCCTCAATCTGATGTCATGAAATCATTGCCTGAAGTAATTCTCTCTGGGTAGGCAGACTGATGACTTTCATTTTGCTTTGAACAGATTGGAGGTTTCGGGATTGCTGTTACCATATAGAAGTATAAGTATAGCAATAATTTTTCAGTTTTATGTTTAAAAATATGGATAAAAGTTGAATCATTCAGACAACTCACTTCCTCACTGAACCGTTAGTCTGACTCGCTCACTGAAATGCAGGTTAAGATGCCCTACGTAAAATGAGCCGAGAGCCATTACTGTGATGTGAGTTTTAGGGTTTGTGAAACTGCCATCGATCTATTCTGACCATGTTCATGTGACATCTGTTATGTAGTTAAAGATACATACACACAACAGAGGTTTGTCGTGATAAACAAACTTTTAAAGTCATCATGAATCAAAACTGACCATATTTTATTTTAACTTTTGATATTCTTATTAATATTTAAATTAAATATGTAAGTAATGTCACTTATTATTAGTAGTACTAGTAGTAGTAGTAGTTAAATTGTAAATACATTTTTCGATTTTTAAAACTTTTTATATAGAGTATTTTATTCAATGAAACTTTTTCCATAATATGTAAATTAAATATGTAATATGTCGATAATTAATATTTTATAATGATAATAATAATTATTATTATTTCATTTGTAAATTACGTTTTTCATATATA
>NW_015544213.1:1658274-1674907 GCF_001515605.1 Sinocyclocheilus anshuiensis | reverse complement strand
AATTCTATAATTTAGGAGTGGCCCACTGCAAAAGCGAAGTCATGTTGGAAACACTGTGCACTGACAGAGTTAAATGACTTCAAGTTGACTATAGAGAATTGACACTTTTTTCATAACAAGCTGTCTGTCTGAGCGCTAGGTTAGTGTCTGCACAGAGGTTCTACCATGGTAACATTGTGCTTGCATCAGCTTGTTTTAATGGCACTTATAAAAGAGCAAAAAAATCAACTACATCTTGCAGTGCCAACTGGTCTGGCAAGCAGCTGTTTTACTTTATTATGAAAAAATATATACTTTCGTCTTGGCGTAGAAATCAAGCCTATCACATCCCTAACAACATTTCTGCCTCTCTTTTTCTCTCTGACTATAATCTGACTCTCAGACTATTCTCAATGAACACATATGGTACTAGTATTTAGAGGCACTTAGACACAACGGCTGTATATGGTCTTGATTCTTCATTGTATTACAATGGCCTCTAGCAACTACAGGCCTCGTCTTTGATGTTGAAGACTTCCTCTATTCCTGCCTTATCTATAAGTGAAGGTTTGAAAGGCTTGCAGGCCGTGTTATTGTGTGTATGAACAGATGAAAGGGTCAGAGTACCGAGGTCTTTTGTGGGGGGCTTTTTTGTACTGCTGATTTGATATTATAAAGCTCCTGTCTCAGCTCCGTCTTAAATATTCTTCTGCTTTTACAATATGCTGTCAGATTGCAATTAAGAATGCCACGTCTGTGATACACCAAAAGATTTCACAAGTTTACTGCATATATTGCGTAGTATTGGCTGTTTTAATATTTTCTTAAAAAATGTTTAAACATTCTATATTATTATTAATGTTTCATTTAATATTTAAGTATTATTTAAATAATATTGAAATAATTATTTATTATTATTATTATTATTAATATTTAAAATATACATTAATTTTTTTCTATAAAATTAAATATTTTATATAGGACATTGCACTATAACATGGATTAAATGTGCACTGACAAAATAAATACACTTATTTTGACTTCAAGTTGACTTGAAAAAAAATTTGTTTATAAAATATGGTTATTTCTAATCCAGTTTTGTGTAAAAATGTCCTAACTTTGGCAGTTTGTTCAAAATGAGTCATGTTCAAAATTGTGGTTTAAAAATTGTCGATGATGTCACTTCCAGTTCATTCATCACACTGGAAATGGAAGTTCAAGTGCATTGCATTGTGGGATTCAGTATTCAATGCAGTGCGCTATGGTTGCATACTGAAATTGCATACTAATATACATACTGTTGTTACTATTGTTGCAGTATATATGTACACTATTACTACTATAGTTAATATTTTTATTTTAATTTTTTATATTTTCCATTTCCATTTTAAATTTTAGTAATGTTTTGTTGTTGTTTATTATTATTTTAAGTATGTCTATATAGTTCCTATTAAGTTTTACTTTATTTATTGTAGTACTTACAGTTTAATTTAAATAACTTGAGAATTGATGCCTTGGCAGCTAGTGTAAATAAAATAAGTTTTAATTTTAGTTTTAGTTAACTGTAATAACCATGTGCTGTGCATAATATGCCAATTTTCTTTATGCATGCCAGAGAATAACTGTATGAATACCTACTACATTTACCATAATGCAAGGCACTGAACTCGACCTTCCCTTTCTAGCCACAATTGTTAACATAACAACATGCAACATGATGAGGTCATGTGACCAGCATAGTGACATCACATGAGAACAATGTAGCTGTGAAATTTTGTACTTTCTTTCACCAAATATAGTAGGTAATATGACAGTATAGATACAATTCAAATGTCAACGTCTTGAAGCAACTACAGGATCTTTGCAGGTGTTTGGACACATTCTGAACACTAACTGCAATTAAAACGAGTCTCAAAGCATGGCATCAATTAAGCAGCGACAAGGGAGAAATAAATGAACCCAGAAATAAATGAGTCCTGGTCAAACATCACCTGCGCTCTGAGCACGTGCACATGTCCATGTGTTCACTGACACTGATCGTTATGGGACTAATTACACGTGCCCTCTTAATAATTTCACTTTTTTTCACCCTGATTTTATCGAAGAACGGCTCATTTACAATTCTGCCTCATTAAACCTCAAATTGGTGTTAATGAGCAGGTAATTAAGGAAGAGGCCCGTCACGCATGTTCAGACAATGCCTACAGTGTGCTGTCAGCCAAACACCTGATGGAACATCTCTGTGTGTTTATATTTTGAGAATCATAGAAATAACTGTAACATGTTTTTGTACATAAAATGATTAGTTTTTCAGTCAAAATATCCTCATTAGGTCCAGTACGGGTGGCTGTAATGTTCATTTGGGTCGTGTTTTTCTTCGTCCACCACACAGGCCTCATTCTGAGGGTGATATCCAGTACAGGAAGTGTATTAATGTGTTTGTGTATTTAATAGATCTTGATGGGTGCCATATGAACTGTGAATCAATAGGGCCAGGAAAGCGCTAGACAACGAGAGCGTTGAGTATTTGACTGTGACAGACGTCTCTCAGTGAGTTTCTTCATGATTGGCTCACACGTGAGGCGTTCTGGTAGCCAGAAGTGCTCAGTAAGTCCAAACAGCTGTTTTTTGTCGCAGTTGTATCATAAAGGCCCGTTCACACCAAGAACGATAACTATAAAGATAACTATATTAGCGTCCAGCGGACGATATCGTCTGTTTATTCTAAGCGCACGCTCGTCTGCCGCTTTAAATTGTCGAGCGATTCTGATTGGGTGTCAATGTTTTTAGCATTCATCAGCTGGAAAAAATCGTGAATTCCAACGATATCATTTCTGTCAGGCCCACTATCGTCAAAGATGATTGACAATTAGCATACAGTTTGGATTGGCGGTATGGTTCTGTTCTGGGCAAGAACTCCCTGCGCCTCCATGCAGCCTAGCATGAATGAGAGCAGGGAGAGCAGCAATAACCCCCCAGGGTAAACAGAACAGAACTAACATAAATGTATTGCAGATATTGTTAAGTTCAATCATTTTATGTACACATTTTAGAATTAGTCTGATTCAAGGAGAATCAGAAGGCTGAATCCCGACTGACAGAGGAGGAGTTGGGGATGGAGGAGGGTAATTAGCTATTGAGCAATGCGAAAACTGCTGATAATACTGAGGGACCTTATATATGAATGCTTAGATAGGTGTCGTATTCCCATAGGTAGATGGGGATCAGCTGAAGGTCAGCTGATGCGCGCTTGACTAACGTGACCTGCCAGAACTAACGCTACGCTTGATTTCTCTGTGTCTTTATCGTTATAGCTGTGGTGTGGACTCTGCTATTCTTAAATATTGAGAACGATTTTTACAACTACATCTTTATCATTATTTTTATAGTTATATAGTCCTTGGTGTGAACAGGCCTTAACAGTGCAAGCATGCTCTCGTAGCATTTTAATTGAATTATGGAGAGAGTTTTTTGTTATTTTAAACGTTATTGCAAGAAAGTCTTGGTTATGTCGTAGCTACTTGTTGCTAAATGGCTGCTATTCTGTAAGCTGACAAACATCTGAATGAAGTTAACAATACTGTATAACACATACACAAAGAACTGTACAGTTTTTAAGATGCTAGGTGGATGTTTCAACCTCTTTTTTAAATTAATTTACTAGACACCTTTGTCTTTGATTTCTTCCCTTTTTACATAAAATAACTCCACTAATAAAAATAAAACTATTTATATAGATAACTGTTTAAAAGTTTGGGGCAGGTAAGATTTTTGTATTTTTAAAAGAAGAAGTTTGTTATTTTCCAAGGCTGCATCTATTTGATCAAAAATACAATAAAAACAGTAATACTGTGAAATATTACAAATTTAAAATAACTGTTATTTTCATTTAAAAATATAATTTATTCCTGTGATGGCAAAGCTAAATATTCAGTAGCAATTACTCATTAAACAGATGTTCTTATTATCAGTGTTTTCAAGATTAGAAATTATGCTTAGAAAGTTATTCCAAAAAAATCGTACTCACCCTAAAATGTTAAACGGTAGTATATATATTCATATATTTTTATATTTTATTTTATCCACAATAAAATATATAGGTAAATGGTCATTTGGTGATTTTTTTGTTTGTTTGTTTGTTTTAAAGTATCGATATATCCTATAATTAAAGTCATTTCTGTTTCATCAACTGATATATTTATACATTTGGAACTATGGATTCTATTTAATGACATAAATATCATTAATTTACCCTTCAATATTGTGCTAAAACATAGAACATGCATTCATTTCTCGTCAACACATGAAACACATTTAAATAAAAAATAAAAATAAAAATGCAATAATATTATTGATACCACTATTCATAAAAATTCCAGGATTAGTGAACTTTCAGGTTTTATACTTTAATGCTTTTTTATGATCTTTGAATAACATTTCATTAACTTATAAACAATGTCAATTTAAAAATGTACAGAAATAGCGGAATTTCTGAATCATGTCATCCTCGTACAGATGACCTAAGAAAACAGGGCTCAGATGTCATGTGACTTAAAAACAGCATTTTATTGGTTACTTTAAACTGCGCCTTATTAATTCCAACAGTGCAGTCAGTGGTAAGAAAGTGAATTATAATATGCATGACATGTATGTTGATAGTACCAGGTTTTTTTGTTTTGTTTTACTTTGTTTTTTTAAGAAAATAAATCAAAAATATTTTTTAACTAAATATGCCTGCTTGTGGTTTGCTGCTGCTTCCATGAAGTGTGTGTGTGTGTGTGTGTGTGTGTGTGTGTGTGTGTGTGTGTGTGTGTGTGTGTGTGTGTGTGTGTGTCTCTAAGTCTTTGTATACACACTAACTCCTAATAACACTCATTAAGCGTAATTTAATCTAATAGTCGGGGTGGGGTTGGTTAAACTAACATACCTGCACTGGGGGCCCTGTGTAATTATGGATTCAGTGTTAGACTGTCACTCTGTGTAACACCTTTAGGAAGCGCTCTATGCATCCGTGTCTATGCACAGCAGTCAAACGGCAGTCGTCGCAGAGACCGCAAGTAAACCTGCTCAAAATCCCTTTTCAAGCGGATTTCCTTGAAGCTAAAATCCCAAATCTGACACATGAGTCTCATTGTTTTGGCAATCTCACACATCAACAAGTTGAAAGGGGATAATAATTTAGCCTTAGCAATAACAGCGGTTGATATTACAGTAAAAAAAAATGGCAGCTTCAGCGCGTCGTGCGGCACTCCTTTCAAAACGGACCACACAAGACTGATAGGCATTGTTGAAGCTTACAGTGAATGAAGTAAAAAGAAAGTGGGTTTTGCTTAGCAGAGGAGTCACTTTGGGGCGAGTTAAGTTTACAATGGGAACTGCTCACATAAAACCAACCAAAACAAGAGAGTAGTAGGAGAGAAAACCAGAACCGCAGGCTCAATCCATTCAGGCTGAGTGTGAAGGTGCCAACCGCGAGGTCGCAGGCTCAGGCTGTGTGTGTTTGCGTCTGGTTTGGATAGTTGCTGCGTACATCGGTGCTGCATCATTAGAAGTCGAGAAATACTGATGGCGCCCGGTTTCGAGTCACACTGTTTTCATATCCGCATGGAGGTGATGAAGAAGTGTGCCTGCGGTTTGAAAAGGGCCGAGGGCCTTCTGCGTTGGTGTGTGCGTGTCTCTGTACCCCTTCTCTGCTTGGCTTGCCTCCTAAATGCTGAAATGTAAAGACCACACAGACACCTGGCAGTACTCCACAACAGCCTGGCTTTTTCCTCCCACTTTCCTTTTTCTCCTTCCCCCTCTCTCTTTCTCTGATTTTCATTTCCAGTTTATTCCGTTCTTCCGCTGACTTTCTCAGAAACCCTGTTGATGATGGCCGGTGATGAATTTCCATAATTTCCAGGCTGCTGTATGTGCGTCGCCCGGATGACTATTCGATGGGGGAGATCTGTAAGATCTCTAAAATATTCCCTGTCAGATGTTAGAATGACATTCAGCAAATGTTTTTGTGACATTTACAGTGGCCTCACCCACAGGTAGTCATGTCATATACCAATGTTTGTTTGAGGTGAAACAGCATCACTGATGGAGACAGATAGTGAAGATATTTTTGGGCTATTTTAGCCTTCTGTCAAATACTTATTCTTTTGAAATATTACGGTTGACACGGAAAACACTTGTTCGGAATTAATTACATTTTAAAATATATTGAAATAGAGAACAGTTCTTTGAAATTACTAATCGTCAATGCAAACTAATTTTTAAATTACTAACAATTAATAATTTAATAAACTAATAATTAAATTAAATTATATATATATATAATTTTAATAAATGAAGAATAACTTATATATTTTTTTTTTTTGCACAAGGAAAATTGCATATAAAATAAAACCAAAGCTGAACTGACACTGACGGTGACGGTGACTTTTCATTCATCAGAAATTCATCAGTTCCTGTGTCTATTGCTCATTACCATCAGAATTTGTTATCGGATCATTAGTGTTTGTTTAGATTTACTTGTGCAAACAGCTTCTCATGCTGGTTGTCTAATATTCCAAGAAACCTCGGATCATATATTTCACACTCAATTTTTCCCCATTGTTCGTGGATCAGTTGGTGTGGTCATATGCACACTAACCCTATCATCAAAGGAAGCCTGAAAGCAGGAATTACTCCATTATAATTCTCTTTACTCTGTGATTCTCAACCTGAGATAAGCTCTGTGTCAGCTGGAGACTGGGCCATATCCCACAGGGCCATTTAAACATCTGGAATGAATGTGTTAGCGCTTCCGCTCTGTGATTGGACATGGAAGTGCTAGCTATCGAAAATCTCACTCCACTGGCTGGGGGATGACAGGAATTTTTGGGACTTTCCCTCCAGCAGTGATATCATCTGGTTTCCTGGCTCTCTTAAATACCTCTCCTCATACAGATGATGTCCCTGTGCTCATTCCTGTACTCACTGTCTGTCACTAAGATAGTTTAGGACCCTTAAAGTCATGAAGCCTGCATTTCAGCATGGGTAAGTTCTCAATTTTGAAAAATGCAAAAAAAAAAATATCATGGACATCGGTCCAGCCACTTACACTAATTATGAAGTTAAAACAGCAATAAAACCACAAAATACACATATCATTTACTATCTGTAAGTTAATGAATCTGTAAGTGAATGCTAAACCACACTGGGAAAAAATATTTGATTTAACTAAAACTTTTTAATAGGATAGTTCACCCAAAAATGAAAATTTCTTTCACTATTTACTCACCCTCAAGTTGTTCCAAACCTTGACTTTATTTTTTCTGCTGAACACAAAAAGGGTATTTTGAAGAATCTGGGTAACCAAACAGTTAATGGTCCTCACTGACTTGTAGTGTTCTTGAATCTTTCCACACTATAGTCAATAGGGACCATCAACTGTTTGGATGCCCACATTCTTCAAAATATCTAACTGATCTTAATCTTTAAACATAAATTTTAGTTTTGAACTTAGTCAATGTTTTTTTTTGTTATATGAGCACATTTATATTAAGTAGATTCCAAACTAAAAATCCAATCCCCAGTTTCAGTTAATGCAACAAATATTCATGTAGTCCCAACACAAAAAAGTTAGAACCGAATGTGTAGCAATTGTGTTGCTTTGGTATTGTAATTAAGTAAATTGAACAAGAAGCAAAAAAAATAATAATTCTGTGCATTTGCATTTATATTCTGTATTGCTTGTGTAGATTATCTATCTATCTATCTGTCTGTCTATCTGTCTGTCTGTCTGTCTGTCTATAATTGTCATAGCTTTCCAACATGCATAACTATTAATGTCTCAAACATGTTTGTGTTTCATTTAGTTTTTTTTATTTTAGCCTTTTCTGTGTTTTCCCCAGCTTTGATTGAAAAATAGAGAGTAGACAGGAATCGCGGGGAAGAAGTGGAAGAAACAAAAGCAAGAAATGTTGCAAATCAGACACAAAACCACTAAGCCACAGCTCCAGCCAACAACTTTTTCTCAGAAGCATACAAAAAGATTCATAATTGTCAGCTTTTCACGTGCATGTGTGGGAGAGACCATTATTTAGTTATTAACTATATTTGATCAGAGGTTCTTCAGAGGACCAGTGACAGCTGCCCTGAGGCAACCTGTCGAGCTCAACAGAACAGTACAAAGGTGCTTGTGATCTTTCTAACACTCGTTCCTGGTTTTATATTTTATCCACACTGTTGGGATTGAACCTAAAACCTTAGCAGCCCAGATTGTTAACCACTTGGCTGCCCTCACCCCCAAGAGATACTTCTTTGGTGAGTAAATATAACCGGATACATTATCCAAACCGAGGTGGCTACATATTCCTCACAGACAGAATCAAAAACAAGCCACTTAACATTCCAGAACTCTTGCTGAAAATTCCCATTGTTTTGCAAATTCATCTCTGGAATTCCTATTAGTTGTATGTGGTCTTATTGTAACTTCTGCTCTGATTCTCAACTCCCAGAAAAATGTAAATATCACTCCTTGCAAATCTGTTTTTAGGGAGGCTGGATCAGTAGGGATGCACATTGAAGACTCTAAATTTACCGGAGATCAGAGTCCACTGTCTCTCTGAGCACAGAACACTATGTTTCATATGAATCTCTGTGAAATTAAGCCGCACAAAGCACATCTTTGTCTGTTTTATTTCCCCAACAGGATTTATGTTAGAATCGCTGTCTGGATTCAGCTTGTCACAAAAAATATAGTTTGGCTTTTTATAGTAGACATATTGGCTTTGTGTGAAAAGGTATGGTTTGCTCAAGTTCTGCTCTTCCTTGGAGGTTGAGTAATGCTAGCTTTTAGCTTTTACATATGTGTCACATTGCTCGCAAGTTCAAAGGCGGAGTGCAATGCAACAATGTCCCGAAGTTACACTCAGAGTCAAACTAATGATTTTTCCATTAGCTGTAATGTTTTCATTGTGATGAAATACTGTATTATTTTAATTTCTCATGCTTCTACAGAAGACATGCATGATATTAAGGATGGAGTGTGTAATTTCTGAACGATTTGGGGCACCAAATGGAAATAATGAATGGATGTTTTTAAAAAGCTTTCTCAAACACCTTTTCTGACATAGGTTGGTAAAATACACTGGAAAAGAATATATTCTTACTCAGTATTTTTGTCTTGTTTTCCAGTACAAATATCTAAATGTTCTTACATTTATATATATGTATTTGAAAAGCAAAGTGACTTAAGATATTACAGGAATAATTCACCCAAAAATGAAAATTTGCTGAAAATTTACTCAACCTCAGGCCATCCAAGATGTAATAATAATAATAATAATTCATTACATTTTTATATAGCGCTTTTCTAGGCACTCAAAGCGCTTTACATTGTCAGGGGTCATCTCCTCATCCACCACCAGTGTGTAGCATCCTCCTGGATGATGCGACGACTGCCAAAGTGTGCCAGAATGCCCACCACACACCAGCTTATTGGTGGAGAGGAGACAGAGTTATGAAGCCAATCAGCAGATATGGGGATTGTTAGGAGGGCATGATGATCAGAGGCCAATGGGCAAATTTGGCCAGGATGCCAAGGTCACACCTCTACTCTTTTCGAAAGACATCCTGGGATTTTTAATGACCACAGAGAGTCAGGACCTCGGTTTAACGTCTCATCCGAAGGACAGTGCTTGTTGACAGTATAGTGTCCCTGTCACTATACTGGGGCATTAGGACCCACACAGACTACAGGGTGAGCACCCACTGCTGGCCTCACTAACACCTCTTCCAGCAGCAACCTAGTTTTCCCAGGAGGTCTCCCATCCAGGTACTGACCAGGCTCAGCCCTGCTTAGCTTCAGTGGGCAACCAGTCTTGGGCTACAGGGTGATATGGCTGCCGGCATCCAGTTTTCCAGTACAAATCCAGTACAAACTCATGTAGATGAGTTTGTTTCTTCATCAGAAATTTAGCATTCCATCACTTGCTCACCAGTGGATGCTCTGCAGTGAATGGGTGCCGTCAGAATGAGAGTCCAAAGAGCTGATAAAAACATCACAATAATCCACACCACTCCAGTCCATCAATTAACATCGTGTGAAGTGAAAACCTGTTTTGTGAAAATCCATCAAAATCAAGTGAGTTTATACATAAACAACAACAACAAAAAAAGATCTGTCAGTTGAGTACATAAAGTTAATTCAGCGGGAAAACAAGGTTATTTTTCTTACCCCCTTGACATTTTTTTGCTTGTTTTAATAATACATTCTGGAAACTTTTCAGGATATTTAAGTAATTCATGAAACTTCTCAGGATACTTAAGTAAATGCATCTTGAATGTTTAAATAAAATACTAAGTAAGAAAAAGTACGACTAAGAAGTTTTTTGTTTTTTTTTTTGCTGCACAGATAGTCTCGCCCACCAAAAATGCCCTTGTAAGTGGATAATTTAGAGTGAAATAACCTCAGATAACTCACTGCAGACACTGAACTAAGAGAAATCACATAATCACAGATTTGTATAGGTGCTGACAGTTAAGCTCTGATTTTTTTGGGGGGATGGAGTGCTGAGATGAAAGATTGCTCCTCTAAATACAGTCTAGCAGCACCTATGAATTACTTATAGCTATCTTTACATATTAAGATAATAAAAATGACACTTCACCTTTAATACTGATTTATACAGTAGTTTATATTCTAGACATTCTAAAGTACTTTAACGATTTAATTATGAAACTTTACTGAGTGTTTGCAGCTTCTCTTTGTTCTTCTGGCACAGGCTGGTTAGTCAAGATATAGAGGCAACGTGTTCTGTCAGTGCCAACTGGATCACTGCCAACTCCAGCAGGAGTTTTTCTCTTTCTCCTGTTTGATATTTACTTTACGGCCTTCTCCAAAAAACTGCTGCAGTCTGAGGGAACCACTGAGCCGTTTTAATGTGGAAAAAGGGGCTAGTTGTGTATTGGGCCGCGCTGCTGTCTTATCCCTCTCTAATTTGCAGAGAATAGACTTGAGGCGATGGACTCTTAAATGCTCTTGTTATAGCTTTCCAGAAAGGTGCTGGACAGTGTCATCATCATGCATTGTGCTCAGAGGAGGCACATGCGGTCTTGTATTATATGAGTTTCGTCTTGTCTGGGAAGGTTGAGTGTTCATGTGTGCCAACAAAATTTTATTATATGCCAAGCATAGCACTTCATTGTCAAAGCCAAATCCCCACCCTGATGGGACAGATTAATAGATATTTTAAGGAGATGGAATATGTAATATTTGAAACTTTTTTTATGGAAATGAAATTAGATTCAGTTTGATTCCATATGGCAGAGTCACGGTAGATTGTGGCTTGAAAGACTTAAATGCCATGGGGCATAATGAAAGCTCTTATAAAGAGGGGAAATGGAACACCTGTCTCATAGTCAAACCTATGCCATACAGTACATACACATCATAGACTGGCTAACATTTTCATGCTAGGAGATACAATCAATTTCAAGACCCACTAAAACATTTTTAGAGTAAATTATGTGGGGCGGAATTATATTATTATATAACAATATTTTATATATATATAGTTATATAATATCATATATATATATATATATATATAATTTATGCATTTACTGTATGTTTAAGATGCTAGATGGTGTCACTTGACCCTTTTCACATTGATTAAAAAAAATTATATAATTGCTTACTATATAGTGAATTAGAAAACAATTTGGATTTCATGTAATTTCTTTCACTTGATAAACTGTTAATTAATAATAATAATAACCAAACATCACATCATTCTTTTAATACCTGAAATATTTAACACTTACATAATTACATTAAAATCATTGTTGTGAATACATTTAGCGTGCAAATGCAGTAATTAATTTCTCAAATTACCTCAGTCCAGTATTTGCTTTTTTATTTTTAATTTGAGTCTTTTTGAATGATTCAAAAGAACTGGCTCATAAGAATCATTTGTTCGAGAATCGGACTACATGTTGGTTGTTTTTACGTGCAGCCCCTGAGTAGTAGAAGTGCAAGTCATATTGCTGTGATATGTGACACATTTGTGGTGTGTCATGTTAGAAACATGTAAATACAAGTTATGCCCAACAACGAACGTGTACATTCTTTAATTTTAGAATTTTTTTTAATTAAAGGCAGTTTGTTGTTTGCAGGGCACAGGCCGAAGCTGGATGACTCACCGAAGGCCGGACTGTTCTCTGACCGTCTCAGTGAACTGGAGCGTATCCGGCAGACCACCATGCGGGTTACCATGCCAACACAAACGCCACGGCCCTCACTTAGCAGCCCCAACTCCTTCACACCTCAGGGGCAGACGCAGATAACAGGTATGAGATTGAACAGCACTGCAGATTCTATTCTATTCCATTCTGAGAGGTGCATCCTGATGATTTCAAAGATAGATAGATAGATAGATAGATATTTAATATTTTTGTTATTTATATATATGTATATATATATATATATACTGTATATATAAAATGCACAAAAATGATCAAATGTATATGAAATATTTTTTATAGTATAGGCTTCAGCATCCCCATGAGGACAAGCGGTTTGGAGAATGGATGGATGGATGTAATATTTAATTATTTACATTTATGCATTTGGCACACATTTTTATCCAAAGCAGTTTCAACGTATATACATTTATATCAGTTGTTGCATTCTCATAGAGGGTATATTTATTTAATCATTTACTATTATTTAATATTGATTGATTTCGGGTAAAAAGGTAAAAAAATTATTTCTAGATAGATACACACACACACACACACACACACACACACATATATTATTTTGACTGCTATTTTTAAAATGTTTAAAAAGTTCCTTGTAATCCATCAAATACGCAGGCAATGTTAATTTACAAATGTTTTATTGATATCATCTGCACGTAAAACCACATCAATGAAGTAAGTGATACTTAAAGTCGCCGCTAACCTGTCAGTCAGAATTGTTGTTTCTTTTAGTCAAGTCTTCACTTACAGTGATTATATTTACTCATCCTCCCAAGCATTTCAGCATATCTGGTGTCTGTCACCGTTACAGTAATGTCTATTCGTCTAAGCACAAAGTGGTTTATCTAAGCTGAAATCGCACACTGCAGCATGATGGACAAGTGGAAACCGAGTGCGGACAGCCTAAGGCAGTGCGTTGTGTCACTGTGAGAGAACAGGATATCACCTGTCCTTAATTACTGCTCTGAGAGCGCATGTCCTGTACTCTGGGTCCTGTTACTGTACTGTGTGCAAGCCAAGTGACTGAATCTGAGAATGAATGCACCGTATTTTGTTGACTTTAGCGATTATTTGCCTGCTTTAAAATTGATACTTGGCATGACAGAAAGCTTGAATTATAAGGCATGAAATATGTTATCTTAGACAAACATTTGAGAATGCCTTCATTTAAATGCTTTGCCTAAGGGATCACATTGTATTTGCTAACCACACAAAGGCTCTATATGAGACAGACAAATATAAATAGAGCAGTTGAATTAAATTAATGATAATATATACTGATTAATTAACATATACATAGTAATGTGTATATACTGTATATATATATTTATATATACACTAAAACCTATAAATAAATAAATAAACATATTGATTCTATTGCATTTTTGTCCAAACAATGGAATTTAATGGGAACCGAAACTGTTTAGCTGCCAATATTCTTGAAATTTCTAATTTTGTGTTCCACAGAAGAAAGAAAATCATACAGGTTTGAACCAACATGTAAGTAAATGATGACAGAGGTTTCATTTCTGGGTGGACTATCCCTGTAACTACTTTTCTTTGACCTTCTCTCTATTTGTACCTTTAGATCCACGCCAGGCTCAATCTTCCCCACCTTGGTCATATGACCAGACGTACCCATCGTACCTGAGTCCCATGGCCTCCCCGTCCGTGCACTCCACCACCCCACTCTCATCCAGCCGGGCCACAGGGCTGCCGTCCATCAGCGATGTGCCCAGACGCCTCCCAGGTAACCTCCAGCCTCAGCCCTACAGCAGGTGCGCCCCCTACCCCTCGCGTCCGACACTGCAGTGGGCAGCGGGGTGGGCACGTGTTTTATGATGATTTGCACATTTAGAAGGATGGGGATTTGTGTGAATAATGCAACTTTGTTTATACAGCTTTTGAAAGATATTTGAAATTTGCTACTTAAAAATATAAATATTTTAAGAGATATTAAATTTTTTTTTTAATTAAATCTTAAATCAAATTTTTTTTTTAAATGTCTCCTAAAAACTAAATTACCAAATTTCATCAGACAAATGGCACTGAATTTGGTGAACAAGCTGAATTTGAATCTAATTTGCATAAAAATAAGCATGTTTGTGCTGAAAAGAATCACAATAACTTAATTTAAATACTCATGGTGCAGCACTATTTTAACTGCACCACGTGTATGTGCCACCAAGCAAAACTGCAAAAATAATAACTGTTTTCAGACAGGTTTCCAGAAAAATGGCATTCATTTTAAAGCGTTGAAAAAAATACACACTTTAACCAACTTGTTTTTTTTTTAATGGCTGCTTTGCCATAACAGTAGAAGACCTGAAAGAGAAAACTAACTATAAATGATAACAAATTATGCTAAATTCTTCTATAGCAGCTCTTGACACATGGCATAATGCAAAAAACTTGTTGCATTCAGTGTTATTTTTGTATTTATATGCTATTATGGTTTTAATATTTAATTGTTTTTAATGAGCTTTAATTTTTATATTTTTATTGTTTAATTTTTAGTAATTTTATGTGCTTTTCTCATTTTTATTAGTTTTTGTATTTTAAAAAATATACATAATTTTTATTTATTTCAATTTAGCATTTGGTTTAACTGTATTTGCGGATGGTTAGTGGAAAAACATGCAGGTTTTTGCACTGAAATGTGCATAAAAGTACTGTAAATTTTGTGAATTTACTCCTGTGTTGGATGACAGTTTAATCAGATTCATGAAAATCACAGATGAAGAAAAAGTAACGAGTGGGGTTTCATTTTGGGAGGGCTATTTTCTGAAATTATAATTTTTCTGTAATGGTCTGTCAGTCATATTAACCAAATCATAGCATTAAATTTCAGTGTCATAATTCGTTAGAAACACAGTCACAAATTTGCTTGATTTTTATTAGCTAATGGTGCTGTAGATATGTAAACGGAGACGGTTTTTCAAAATTGGACTGCTCCATGAGCGTATTTTTAAAACTCGTGGGGAAGGAAAAAGAAAAGGTTTCCTTTGCTCCTCTTTCCATGGCTTTGATTCTGCGTAGTATATCATTAATAACAGACCAAGACATAATAACAGGCCAGTGGCGGGCAAATAAAGCCGCTTTATAGGATTAGGCTTCCCAGAGAACCTTTGGGGAATGGAAGGCCACTCAGTGCCCGACTTGCACCCCATAAGCTAATTTGTCCTCGTGTGCCCGGCAACACACCCAGAAACGTCCCCTTTAAAGAATAAATGTAGACAGACAAGTTTCCATTTCCAAACACCTGTTTGAGTCAGTGCCAGGTAAGTGTTTTCATGCCATACTACACCCTCATCCATTCCTGAGAACCTGGAGAGGCTTAAAGTGATTAAACAAGAATCTCCCTCACCTGAGCGCTGGCTGCCAGCTTCTAGACGCCTGCCACCCGCCTGTCATTTTTAATTAATTTAGGTATATCATCCTTTCATTTGATGCTGGCACATGAGATTTTGTTAATAATAGGTTTGATGTGAGATAAGGACATGGCTCTTTGATGTGTCCTGCAACTTAACTGTAAGAGGAACATTGCAAATATGCATTGTTGTTGTCGATTGCAGATATAAAAACTTTTCAGGAGAATTAGTCTTTGCACATTGTGCACAGTGTTTTGTGTTGCAGTGGTGGTAATATACTTCTGAACTCAGTGGGGCAATAGTTACCTCAACTTGGGTTGTTAGATCTTTAGCTACAATTTTAAAAGTAAAGAGTGTAATTTTATTTATTTTTTATTTATTTATTTTTGTGCCACCAACCAGAATTGCAAAAAGATTTCTGAAAAACTGCTATAGTTAAGACTCATCCACGCCCTCCTAAAACACCTCGTTTAAACACGCCCCCAAATGTCTACATCACTGTGTGGGAAGATTTAACCAGCCTAACTAACTCGCTCGTCTCTCCCGCATTAACCCTATAACTGCCGGTGCAGCAAAAAAAACGGCAATTTCACAATGATTATAAAGTCTGTGTGCTACACTACATTCTTTATTATTAAACGAAGTAATTAGAACGACGTCAGTCTACATTAATCGACACATTCTTAGGAAATAGGAGGACACAACTAGAAATCAGTGGTTAAGTTGTATTTACAACACTGTTCCAGAACAGTTCAACCCAAATATTTGAATGTGTGCAACGCATTTTACGGAGGACTTTTTCCTGAACCTGTAAGAGTAGACTACAATGTAGTCTGTTCTGACTCACAGCCTGTAAGTATGTTTTCATATTTAAAGAATTTGCCACTCACGATTCAAACGCGAGTTTTGAGCAGTGTAGTTTGTCGTTTGTCCGATCACAAATGCAGACATGGTTTTATGTTTACGTGGCGCGATATGCAACGTGTAAAAAGACAGTATAAGTCATTATAATCCATAATTATGTCCCCACTGGATGCAACAAATGC
>NW_015544213.1:1657004-1657396 GCF_001515605.1 Sinocyclocheilus anshuiensis | reverse complement strand
TGAAAACGCAAACGCATGCTATGAAGCACTGTCAAGAGCATGCCAAACCAACAGGTGGCGATATAATCTCAACCGTGAAGCCTTGTTGGCCAATCAGAAGCCTGAAAAAGTTTCCAGTAGGCGGAGATAACAGCGCAGGCTCCGACGTCACAAGCCAAAAATTCTCTTCAGTTTTTGAAAATCTTCACCCTGGCAGGCGTTTTCAAAAATATTCGGTTTCAGTGAACTGGTGCTGCGTTTGCGTGTGAATGAACAGCCTAACCGTGTAGAAAAAGCTGCGGTTTTACAAATAACCGCGTTCGTGTGGACAGGGCCTAAGACAGTAATATCGTGCTTTACCTGGAAACCTAAAGCTGCACTAGGTATACATCACATATTAGCACAAAAACTTG
>NW_015544213.1:1645061-1656445 GCF_001515605.1 Sinocyclocheilus anshuiensis | reverse complement strand
GGTCAGAAAACATTGTAATTTTCTCAGAATATACATTTAATATTAGAGTCATTTGCCAATGATTTCGAAACGATTAGTTCCAAGCTAGTTCAGAGCAAACCCCTCCCTTCCATAAGCCTACTCTGCTCTATAACAACTTTGCAGATTGTTTTCATTTAAGGATAGCTACGTTATAAACTCAAAAGAGATATTTTTCAAAAACCCATATGACCTGCTCTTAAACCGCATAAACACATTGCATTACACCAAATACACAAAATAATGTTTGTTTTAGCAACATCATATGACCCCTTTAATGGAAATCAGTCTACCAATGTCTTATTGTTTCCACATATTAAACTGTAATTTTACTCTAATTTTACTGTAATTTTAAGCATTTTTAAGCATTAAAAAAAATACATGCACTTTACCTTAAACAAACCTTTTTTTCTTCAAACTGCTGCTCTGCCATGACAGTAGTAGACCTGAAAGAGAAAACTATCTGTAAATGATAACAGATAATGCTAAATTCTCTATAGCAGCCCTTATAACACATTTGTGTTATCTTAGTACTATTTATATGCTGTCATAGTTTTTGTTTATATTTTATTATTAGCTTTTATCGTATTTAATATTTTATTTTATTTTAGATTACAATTTTGAGTTTAATGTGCTTTTGTCATATGTATTAGTTTATATATATATATATATATATATATATATATATATATCTCTCTAAATAGTTTTAATTAATTTTAATTTTGTTAACTTATTTCAGTTAGTTGGCAAGGCAGCATTTATGATTTTCATATATTTCAAGTTTTTTATTTATTTTTTATTTTAGTTAAAAAAAAATTAATAGTTTTAGATTAAGCAACACTGGTTGCGATATGAATTATAGGTCTGATTCATTTCTGAAAAAAATAATGCATGAAATCGAGCTTGAAGTGTATGTGTTTACGTAGTAGTCATATTTAGAAAGTTAGAGGCTTAGCTTTAGCATTGTAGCAAACAATGAGTAAAAACTACTGCACTGTTTTGTTGAATGGTGACATCATTCCTCATGTAGACATGAGATAAACTTAATAAATAAATAACCCATAGTTGTTTGGTTCACCTGAAACAAATCATTCTTGCCAAATAAATCATTAGTTTTACAGACATAGCATCTGTTCTCAAGACCAGCACCATCTTGTCTATGGATTTTTGGTGACTAGCAGAGAATGTATGTAAATAACTTTTTTTTGCTTTTATCATTCAGCCTCTTATTCAGAGCACAGGCTCTCTGTATACCCTAAGGCGAGAAAACCATTATCGTCAGCCGCTTAAACCAAAGATTTTGAATATAAAAGAAAAGGGGGATGGGCGTTGAGGGCAAAAGGAGAATCGGCTAGCGTTAGTGACAAGCCGTGTCTCCGCAAATCGCCCACGTTTAACCATGCCACCCAGTCGGCCCACAGGCGCAGACATGGTGACAAGAAAGACGCCGTGTGATTTATGAAAACAGCTCTGCGCCAGGGAGGCGAGGCTGTTTCTCTTTGTTCCTTTACCCCTTGGCACTAGCACTAGCTATAGACCATTAGTGGTTTCTGATTTTTGGAGGGAAATAAAGAATATGTTAAGGACAGAAGGGCAGATGGACAGTTTTTGCCTGAGTTTATAATGCTGAAGATATCAGGAGCCCACAACAGTGCAGACGTCTGTCTCTCTTGCTACGATGCTGCTTCGCGCCCCTCTAAACATTTCCAAATGTGTGACCAATTATGCATCCTAGTTGTGTTTTATGTGCGGCAGCCAATGCAGATGCACACACATACACACTTTTGGATGCACAGGAACAATTTAAAAAAAGAGATATTTTTCAAAAACCCATATGACCTGCTCTTAAACCGCATAAACACATTGCATTACACCAAATACACAAAATAATGTTTGTTTTAGCAACATCATATGACCCCTTTAATGGAAATCAGTCTACCAATGTCTTATTGTTTCCACATATTAAACTGTAATTTTACTCTAATTTTACTGTAATTTTAAGCATTTTTAAGCATTAAAAAAAATACATGCACTTTACCTTAAACAAACCTTTTTTTCTTCAAACTGCTGCTCTGCCATGACAGTAGTAGACCTGAAAGAGAAAACTATCTGTAAATGATAACAGATAATGCTAAATTCTCTATAGCAGCCCTTATAACACATTTGTGTTATCTTAGTACTATTTATATGCTGTCATAGTTTTTGTTTATATTTTATTATTAGCTTTTATCGTATTTAATATTTTATTTTATTTTAGATTACCACACACACACACACACACACGCACACACACACACACACACATACATACACTTTTGTATGCACAGGAACAATTTAAACATGCATACAGCATAAAGAGGCATATAAATACCCCAGAGACACAAATGAACTGAGACATATAACCGCACACATGAATACACATACACATGAACTTGTCTGTGACAAAGAGGAAAAACCACAATGAAGTGAAGCCAGCTAATCGTTAAACTGTTCTCCTCTGCATGTCTCTAATTTAATGTTAATGGTTGTTTTTTAATAGCTACATTCTGTCATTTAAATTTGGTTAGGTATTTAGATTAACTTTTTTAGTTTAACTAGTTTAAAGTGCACAGGATTTGTCAAAACTTTTTTCATTTTTATATTTTATATATTGTTATATATTTTAAGACATTAATACATTTATTCAGCAAGGATGCATTAAATATATAACATTTATGTTATAAAATATTTGTATTTCAAATAAATGTTATTTTGAACTTTTCATTTATCATAGAATCCTGAAAAAAACTGTGTATTGTGGTTTCCACAAAAATTATGAAGCACATCTGTTTTTCACATTTAATAATATATATATATATATTTTAAGTTTCTTAAGCAGAAAATCAGCATACTAAAATTATTTCTGAACGATCATGTGACACTGAAGACTGGAGTAATGATGCGGAAAATTCAGCTGTCATCACAGGAATAAATTACATTTTAAAATATATTTAATAGAAAACTTTTTTATTTTTTAATTGTAATAATATTTCAGATTTTAGTGTATTTTTTATCAAATAAATACAAATACAAATAAATACATTAAAACAGAAAAAAATAATTCACGTAAAATAACAGTGAAACAATGAGAAACAATCTTAAAAAGTTATTAATATGATTTGTTTTGTTTCTTCAAAACTGGTCATAACTCTTTAAAGTCAGTTACAAAAAGGTAGATTGGTCTAATTTGAATCCAAAAAGTAAGAGTAACTGATTACCCCTCGGCTAACTAGTAGTTGGTCAAACTAGTTTTAACATAGTGGCTATGCTTATGCAACTGGCTCTTGGTTAAACAGGGTTGTAGTTAAATAAAGTGGGGGGGAAAATTCAATAAAGCTCAATTCTGTTGTCATGATTGTTCATTGCTGTAATTTCTGTATTCAATAGTATTTAAATCCTTCCATACTTCTATAAAAAGTAACCTCAACATTTGTTTCTGCAGGTTCAACAGATTTGAGTCCTTTTCCTGGCCAGTTTGAGCGTCAGTTCCCCGCTTTCTCCTCACTCACCGAGAGCCGATTTTCCAGTCCTAGAATGCACTACCCAGCCACCTTCACGTACACGCCCACCCCCGTCACCAACGGAATGTCCCTCGGCAGCGCTCACTATCATACCTACCTTCCCCCGCCGTACCCCGGCTCCACCCAGAGCCAAAGCGGACCCTTCCAGAGCAGCAGCACACCTTATCTCTACTACGGCGCCTCCTCGGGCTCCTACCAGTTCTCTATGGTTCCAGGAGGAGACCGATCGCCCACCCGGATGATGCCGCCTTGTACTAACGCGTCCACGGGAACCAGCCTGGTCAACCCAAACCTCCCGGTCCAGGCTGATGGAAGTGGGGGGGTGGAGGGAGACGGTAGTCATAGCAACTCCCCCACTCTGCTTCATCCTGCTGGTAGAATGGACGAAGGCGTGTGGCGGCCATATTGATCAGACAGTTACGTGAGTGTGGATGCTCCAAAAGAACGGCATGGTTTTAAAGCACAAACCTTACTAGGATGTTCATCCTGTCTCGCTGAGCTACTTTCCCTTGCTAACATGAGTATTTATGAGCCTGTTGAAAGGGAAGTATTTTTTACATTGGACTTTGTTGTTGTAATACATTATTCTGGACCTTTTGACCTCTGGGAATCATTGTCATAGGCGGGATTATTTGGAATTGAAGGAATAGAGATGGATCGAGTATTTCATTAGCATTTTGTTATTATTTACTTGTCTTGGCATGTTTTTAATATATCATTTAAAGCACTGAACAACACCTGTATGGCAGTTTGTAATCAAATATCTCTTTTTGCGCTTTTTTAAGTTAAGCATTTAAGTTATACGTATTTGATAAAAGGATTTAAAGTAACTTATAAAAGCCATAGATTAATTAATGTATTTGAAACTTGAGTCATAGAGGGAATATTTTTGTAAAGCATCTACGTTCAAGTTAATGCAACTAATTTACGGTAATTTAAATTTCTGTGCCTTAATTGATCACACAGAGTTGTACGTTGAAGTCGAATGCGTTTAAAACTAAATTGAGTCTCTGTGTCTAAGTACACTACATTTGTAAGCAGTTAGTATTGCTTGATACTAAATGCTTTTTCACTGTTTTAAAGCTTTAAACCAAAGAAACAGCCACGGATGCTCAAAAGTCTTTGCCAATGTGCTAGATCAAGCTTTCTTTGATGTGCATGTGCTGGGATAATTTATTTAGCTTTTATGTTGCTTTATCAAATGTGGCTGGGAAAGGTTTCCAGTGGGGGAATATTGAAGGTTCTGGATGTGTTGTACACGATATTCTTTTCCTGATAACTGGAGCAATTCATATCCTCAAAAAAGAGGGGTAATACTCTCAGTTATGGCACTATATTACCAGTTGCAACAATGCAACTAGAGTAAATTACTTTTTCCTTTTTTTTTTTTGGAATGTATTTATAGTATTTAAACCTTCAGTTTAAGTTGGGGGTCAGTAATATTTTTTAAGAAATTAATATTCAACAAAGATGCATTAAGCTGATCAAAAATGACAGTAAATACATTTACATGTATACATGAAAAAAAATCTATTTAAAATAAATGCTGTTATTTTTTATTCTTTAAAGAATCCTTAAAAAATATATGAACATATGAAAAGTTTTTCAATATTTCAACTCCGTTTTCAGTTTTCAATGTTTATAAGATGTATTATTATAAATGTTTTAAACTTTTATAATAATAATAATAATAATACATGTTTTTGAGCAGCAAATCAGCATATTAGAATGATTTTTAAAAAGGATCATGTGACACTGAAGTAATGATGCTGAAAATTCAGCTTTGCATCACAGAAATAAATTACACTTTAAAAAATATTCAGATAGAAATTTTTTTTATTGTAATAATATTTCACAGCATTACTGTTTCTACTCTATTTTGATCAAATAAATGCTCATAAAAAAGAGACTTCTTTCAAAAACATTAAAAAATCTTACTGAGCCCAAACTTTTGACCAGTTGTGTAGCTACATTTTATTCCATTGATATGGTGGTACATTGTCAGTTTTGCTAATGAAAATCTTCATTATCAGCTCAGAAATGTGCAAATTAGCTTCATCATTTTTCCCCTAGTTCACCAGTCATCGACAGATTGATTTACCCAACAATTGTCTACTAGAGTTATATTTATCAAGTGCCTTACTTACAGTTGGAACTATACAGACCTCACCAAACAACTGAAAGCTTTCCTCGAAGCAATGCTTATTATTTGGCTTGTAAAGCCCATATTTAAGCAATTCAATTCAAATAAACCAAAGCTCTTAGCATGAGTTGGATGTGTTTCTGACCTTCTTTACCTTAACAGTGGTCCAGTATTGCATCTCTGGTAGGACTAGTCATGATTCATTTTGGCTGCTTCAAATCAGGGCTGTTGCTTGATTCATCACAGGATCCAGGTCTGCATTTCCAGTGATCCCATCCTTACGGCCACACGGCTTCAAATCAGGGCATCTACCTATTAGTTGAAATAGCTGTGAGTGTACGAAATGTTTACAACGTTCAGAGACCATGTTGTATATTACAGGAGGTAAATACACCACCCTAGTTTTGTTGAATTATTATCTCATTTCTTCTTTTGTAAATTAGTATTTATCTGACAGGTTATCTGAGGGCAATTTGTAGCAAATGTGTCTCTGGTTCTTGCATGCTTTGTTTCCTTTGCACATCTGTGTTTAAATTATCTCGCTTTTCTTCCCTGTGAAGCCTGGTCTCTTTTATCCACGGATAGAAAAAGGGGTTAAGGGAAATTATCATGACAACAGTGAAAGAAATTGGCTTTTTTTGATTGTTGTATGTTGTTATAATAGTTTTCTTTGTAAGAGAAATAAAAATAAATTTTTGCAATGATCTCAAAAGTAGTATTCTATCATAATTTCCTGGCATTACTTTGTTCCTCTTTAAATATATCATCTCCGTCATTAAACTTTCTCCTCTGTCTCTTTTTCGCCGTTTGACGTTGATTAAAAGTCACATTGGGGCTTTAGGGAAGACTAATGGCCAGAAGTCCATGCGTCGGGTTGTTCCATTTACATACAGTTTCATTGCATTATCAATGAACCTTGAAGGTACCTGGCTGGAGATGAAAGCTGGGAAGCAGCTCCGGGATTGTGCACTACCGTCGAACGCACTGACTTGGACCAAAGTCTGGATCAACATTTGCTTTGGATGGTTCTGGAAGTGCACGGCTGGCCTCAGTGCTGCGTTTGTCTCTCTGGTACTGATGTCTGTTAAATTGAAACTGTTACACATTACTTGAAGGAGCATTCCTGGGATTTCCATGAATATGAACTGAGTGGGAAAAGCAAGTTTCATGTTCACACTTTAGTTGTTCCGATCTGCATCCAGCAATTATTGAGTCAGGGACAACAAGGTCCTTAAAGGAGTAGTTCACCCAAAACTGAAAATTAGCTGAAAATGTACCCACCCTCTGGCCATCCAAGATGTAGATTAGTTTGTTTCTTTATTTGGAGAAATTTAGCATTACATCACTTGCTCACCAATGGATGCTCTGCAGTGAATGGGTGCCGTCAGAATGAGAGTCCAAACAGCTGATAAAGACATCACAATAATCCACAAGTAATCCTCCAATCCATCAATTATTGTATTGTGAAGTGAAAAGCTGCATGTTTAATAGATAAATACATTATTAAGACGTTTTTAACTTCAAAACATTGCTTCTGGCAAAAACACGGGTCCTCTATCCTTAATATTGCTTTCTTTTTCCAGTGAAAAAGTAGTCTCATCTGAATCAGGAAAGAAATATGCACGGATCAAGCACTGTTTACAAGCGTTATTATGGATTATGGACTTGTATTTTGGCCAGAAACGATGGTAAAATGCCTGATTTGTTTCTTACAAACAGCTTTTCACTTCACAAGACATTTATCGATGGACTGGAGTGGTGTGGATTACTTGTGGATTATTGTGATGTTTTTATCAGTTGTTTGGACTCTCATTCTAACGACAGCCATTTATTGCAGAGGATCCATTGGTGAGCAAGTGATGTGATGCTAAATTTCTTCAAATCTGTTCTGATGAAGAAACAAACTCATGTACATCTTGAATGGCCTGAGGGTTAGTAAATTCTCAGCATATTTGCATTTTTGGGTTAACTTTTCCTTTAATCTGGCTGGATAACAAAGAAATTGTTCAGAATGTTTCTTTGTTTTAAATGTATCAAAAATCTGTTCTGTATATTTCCAGATTTAAATTAGATTTTAAATCCAGTGTTTTCAGTGTGCTCTCAGACTTTTGGACCCCACTGTACATCATTAAATACAGTGAAGTGAAATCTGAAGTAATGCTGGGTGTGTTGAGTATTTGAGAGGGTGCTGTACCTGATACCATATTGTTCTTGGTCAAGAAAAACTCCCCCAGATTTTCCCTTTAACGTCAATCTTTCAATTACTGTCTTACCAAGTGAGAAGCAAGGAGAGAGACCCACCCACAAAGCAGTCAGCACCTCTGTGTCAAACAACCCAAGACAAACTTCACTCTGTCTGCAAACAGTCTGTGTTACGGCACTAAAGAAAAGGCAAAATCTAAACATCTTTTAAACAAGCTAAATATACCTGAAAAGCAAAGTCACACATTTTAATTTAGTTTGTTGTTGTTTTGTTTTCCTACACCATTAACAGATAGTATTAGGTTTAAGCACAAATATAGCTCAATTTAGTGAAGTTTCTGCTTAAAACAAAATTAAAAATCTAATGAAAATAATAATTCAAAGGAATAGTCCATCCAAAAATGAAAATCTGATCATTTACACAATCTTATGTTGTTCCAAAAATAAATAAAAATCAACAATTATACAATGACTTTAATTTCAGCTGATAGTGAACATAGAACAAAGTTCATCGAACTTCTACCCAGCTATAAAGCAACTTTAAAGAAGACAATAGTGTCGATATTCAAATCAAGAGTTTCATGTTGATTCAATTTCATTCAATAACTGTCAATGTTGTTAAAGCTCTTCAAAATTAACACGACTTCAAAAGCAGCTTTACCGAAGACAATAGTGTGATCCAGTTCAATTCATTTCTAATCAAGTAGTGTCAATTTTGTTCTCATCCAGTAGCTTAAGCTTATATTTTATAGTCAATACTTTGGTAATGAACGCAGAGTCATCTCAGTATTGTTTTTAATGGGATTTAACACCATGAGGAGTTCCAGATACAGTCACATTAGCTCAGCTGCGCCATCTAGTGCTTTAATATAATTGCTGTATTTTAATTTTGTTTTTTTGGAGTGAGATTGACCCATTGCTCATCATGAGCTCTGTGCTGTCCTTGCAAATACTAATTCATATAATCACAAAAAGAGAGTGTAAAGGCCAATAAATAATCCAAATAAGAATCATGATCATTGCATAAAAAAAGATCAAATGTATTTATTTATTGACCTCTATAAAGTTGTCTCCAGACAGTTCCAAAGTCAAAGTTTTTGTTTTATCCAGCTGTATTTACTCAGTGTAACTTATAACCAAGTGAAAGATATAACACCAACATGTCAGAAAAAAAAAAACAGAATCAATGAGTTGGAAAAGGGATCACCCTCTTGTGTCAGTATTTTGTTGAACCACTTTTTGCTTTAATTACAGTCTTTAGTCTGTTGGGATATGTTGGGATATGCAGCTGGATAAAACAAAATCTGTGTCCGTCTTCATTTCAGGCTGCAAAGCAACAAAATGTGATTATTTGAAGGGGGGGGCGGGGGTGATTCTTTTCTATACACACTGTAAATGATATAAAAACAAACTCCTTTGTAAAAACCTGAAGAATATAGATAAAACTGAAAAGTTTAGTAAGTGCTACTGAAGATGAAATTCAGTGCATGAGAAATAACTCATTTTGAGAACATGGCCTGTGAAGATATGTATTATATTTGAAATCTACAGATGCAAATCGATAAAGTGCAATAAAATAAACACTTGCAAGTGTATTTTGGATGTTTTCTTTCCACTAATCAGAAACAACACATAATGTAAAGCCAAAAAGCCCAGAATTGACCAGTGCATGAAAAAACAGCAAGGTTGCCTGTACTGTCTTGTTAAGAAACTTCAGAGTAGTTTTGGTCAAATTACACTCAAACCCACCAAATGATAATCAAGGTAAGTGTGGACCAAATGACTATCTTATCAGTACCATGGACAGCTACCAGATGAACAATAGATCTCATTGTTAAATCTATAGGTTATTGCCAGGAGTCTCGAGTTATCTTCCATCTAACCTGTCAAAGGCCACTCAATACAAGTGAGCGTCTCAGCGAAGATCGACTTGCATATGATGGACAGAGTTCAGCAGCATGCCAAATATTCATGCAAAACAGCCTTTTTCCATAGGATTGAGCCAAACACTAAAATGTGAAATATTTGGAAAGAAACTCCATCTTGAGCCTCAGCCAGTCGCAGAGGAGCAAAGACATGTTTCTCGTCAAAGAAACGGCCCTATCAACCTTTTGAGGTGACTGAGTGTTAATTGAGAACTAATGAACTGGTAATGCAAACCGGTCAAATCACGTTTCCAGAGAGCTCCCATGATGAGTGACATATAGCCCCGGTGACATTATACCTATTATTTCCGATAATGTATTTTGGAAAACGACGCCGCAATCCTGCCCAATGTTGCAAGCCAAACCGTTTTATCGATGCCCAGGTCTGGTATTCATTTAGCCCTGTTTCCAAATATCCCAATGCATGTTATTATATTAATGACAGATTTTATGGTTTATGACTGGAAAGTCAAACTTTTTTGATTTCCTGTGGAGCCTGCAATGATTTATATGGCTGAATGATAAAGTGAATTTTCTTGACAGCCGAGGACTTGCGAGAGCTTCTGTGGGTAAAGCCGGGCTCAGGAACAGCAGATTGTGCTCTTATGTGGAGAGATATATGTATGATGGAGCACCGAGAAGGAAACTCAGCTGTCCCGGTTTCGTACGCAGGCACCAAGTCATGTCTTAAATGAATTAGTGTCCTCTCAGGCGCAACTGTCTCCGCATGCAGCCACATCCTGCCACTACAGGAAGAGCAACATTTCCATAATTAAATGAAAAACTGAAATGACAATCTGTTTTTACTGAGGCTGTAATCACCCTTTCTGCTCACCATATGAGTCCATGTTAAAAGCTAATGAAGAAAATCTCTTTTACAGGTCTGGCTTTGATCAATCACTTTTGAGGAAAATAATAATACAGCAAGCTCCATTATTCAAAATGAAATATAGCTGAGTAATAAATGTCTAATCTGAAAAATAACACACACACACACACACACACACACACAAACTGCATTCTCTATACTGACAAATAAGGTCATTCTATGTTTTTTTTTCTTCAGTTTGATAAAGTAATAAATAAAGATTCCATTGTCCTCATTTGTAAGTCGCTTTAAAGATAAAATATGAATAATGTTTAAGTACATTAAAAAAGGTAACATCTAACTGATATTATTTAAATCAAAAATATTATTTACAGTAGCATCACTGAATCAACCTAAATACAGTAATTCATGCCAATAAAACTAATTTGTATGGGTTAAATCAGGTAAAAATTGCTCTTTAACAATTGCAGGCTACCACTTTTTAGTTTGTTAATTAAATGCATTGTGGGATATAATTATGGCTTTAGAAATGCAACCATTATAACAGTTTTTTAAAAGCTGAAAATAATGCTGCAAATTTCTGAATATACTTGTATATATATATATATGTTTGTGTGTGTGTGTGTGTGTGTGTGTGTGTGTATACATACACACACACACACACATAAACACACACACACACACACACACACACACACACACACACA
>NW_015544213.1:1637149-1644744 GCF_001515605.1 Sinocyclocheilus anshuiensis | reverse complement strand
TTTGTGTAGCCAAGTCATATATATACACACACATCTTTTTTGGTTTTTGTTTGCTCTTACAAAAAAATTATTAGCAAAACCAAAAGTAAGTATTCAATGATTGTTTTTAAATATACTTTTACTATAACAAATAATACAAATGAAAAACTTAAAATGTAATATATAATCTTTTGTTTTTGCTTTAACAAAAAAAAAATGACATGGTAGAAGTTGGCATTAGCTATATATATATATGTATGTATGTAAGGAATACAAATGGCACCCAGTTTGTAGAATAACCCCAAAAGTATCTGATTTCTCTGTGTTTGTGGATCTGGAGCGGATCCGTATGACAGGGTTCATACTAAACCCTACTGCTCCGCTTTGATGTCCAGTTCGTCTGCCAAACTGGAGCTCTGCAGAGCCAGAAATCCCTCTGGTTAGGTCTTCAGTCTTCTACCGAAGCCACAGGCGTGTGCCTGTCAGATCAACAATCTCCATCAAATCCCTCTGCATGTCAGTCACATGGCAACTTCATTACGATTGTGAGGGAAAACCTGATATTTTGTTTCTCCAAGAAAAACTCGGATTTATGTTTCTTCCACTTTGCTCTAATAAAAATGATATAATGCATTTGTGTCAGAATTCTGGAGACCAGTTCATTCTACTAGACCACAAATCAACAGTAAACTTTCATGTGATCCTAAAAACTAAATATTACTGAAATCCGGAGAGGAACTGCAAACATACAACCAAAATGAGGCTAAATAGGGTGACTCGCAAGAGTCTTAGAAGTTCAGCAATAATATATGGTTTTGTATACTCAATAAATCTGACGATATCCATTTTTTACTCTCGCGAGCTTTAGAACTGACTGTTGTTTATATGGTCAAGTCACTCAGACACTAACAGACACTCATTCAAATATTGATTCATTCTCAGCTGTCACTGATTATGGTAATTTAATACGTTGTTCATCTGGTTCACAGTCCAACCATTGTTTGGACACAGTTGTGTACAATTTAAGATATGTGTCTGGCTGTGCCACAGACACTGTTCAAAATGGGATTAGAATGTCATGTAGCTGTAATATCTCCATCTGCTGGATATGTTCTGCAACTGCATGCCTTGAGAAAAGTTTTAAAACAAAATGAAGGTCATGAATTAATCGCAAAAATGGTCCAGCGTCAATTTTTAAATTAAAATTACATTTTTTTAAATAAGTGTCAGCTGTAATATCAAAAGAAGGGGCCAAATGCTGTTAGTAAAATTCATACTTTTAAGTAAAATTCATACTTTAAAAAAAAATAGAAGCGTTGAAAGCAGAAATGTGTATATAAAATAAAAGTTTTGTGTTAAATATAGCCTATTTGCGAATTTAATTCAATTTAATTTCAATGGTACTTTGACATTTAGCTAAAATAAAAATGTGTAACTATATATATTTTACGTTGGGTTTAAATTGGTTTAATTCTTAGCTAACTTTCAAAATAAATTACCTCAATGCTCTCAAATCTCCAGGATGCACCACTCAGGATCACGTGATTATGACGTACACCTTCTCGTCTTACTTAAGTCAGAGCCGTTGCGTAAAGTGACCGTGGCACATAAAGGTATGTATAAATCGCTGTCGGCTTTGTAAAAGGACTAGTCCTAAAGGTTTACTCTTGCTTATGGAACGTAGCATACCTTCCTTAAGAAATGCGCCAAAAACTGAAAACAAAACACGTATGATATTCGCGGGAAACGTGAATAACGAATGACGACGACGTAAATGTGATCAATTCTTCACCCAAAACTATCATAAGAATTCAGAAAACTAAACTTGAAATATTATAGCATGTGAACCACTTTTGATACTTACTGCTTTTTGTCTTTTTTTGAGTGTGACATTTTACAATTGGTGTCTAAATGAAAGCTTGTTTCCACCAGACAATAACAAAAAAAATTAATAAATAAAAGTAATTGCAACTTATTATCTCACAATTCTGACTCTTTTTCTCCCCTCACAATTCCATCCGAATTGTAACATAAACTCGCAAATCTGAGGAAAAAAGTCAGAATTGTACAATGTAAACTCGCAATTACGATTGACTTGCAATTGCAAGATATAAACTCGCAAATCTGAGGAAAAAAGTCAGAATTGTCAAATGTAAACTCGCAATTACGAGTTTATGACTTGCAATTGCAAGATATAAATTCACAATTGTGAGAAAAAGTCTGAATAGTGAGTGAAAAAGTCTCAGTTACCCTTTGTATTTCATGGTGAAAACAAGCTTCCATACATCAGTGATATTTCAACGAAATTTGGCGGGCAAAAGGGTCAGTTTTCAATAAAGCAATGTATGAAGCACAGATCACACAAAAGTCACTTTCACGCCAAGTGCTTTTTTTGTTGATCAGTGTGGCGAATTCACATAGCCAACTGGAACATGAGTGAAATCTGCACAGAGAACTTTTTTGCTCTTACGTGAAATTCCTGAACACAAACAGATGAAAATGGCTGAATTTCGTCCACAAAATTTCTCAGATCAGCGCTAACTGTGACTGCACTTTTATTGTGTTGAAAAGAGCTGCTGAGACATTCCTCCTAAGATTTCCTTTTGTGTTTCATTGTAGAAAAAATAATACTAAGTTTGAATGACAACATTTTCATTTTTCAAAAAAAATGTATTTGCAAATTTGAGCATTGACTAGAGACAGTGAGCTACTGTCTCCATAGGGTCTCCTCCGTGAGGACTTGTGAATCACTTGAGTCTGTACAAACAGAATAGAGTTACAGCCCTGGACCAGAGTGAAACATGTTTGACATTAATGCCACATTGTATATTATCAGAAACGCTGAATGTGGACGCAGAGATCCAAAGCAGAGAATGTTAAAGAACTAATTACGAACCAGCGAGGCACAAGACCTATAGCACATTTTCTTGTGTGGAAAAATATAGCAGGCTCCATTTATTTTTCTGCTCTGTTATTTCTGGATGGCTCCTACTTCTGGTAAATAGTCCCATTCGCTATTGTAAATCTGACGGGCACAGGTCTTCGGAGACTTTTGAGGCTCTTTTAAGGAAAAATAGAGACAGGCTTGGATGGCTTTTTGCCATAATGAGAGAGTGGAAGCAAAGGGAGAGATTTGATCCATGGCCTGAAAGCTCATGTTTAAATCTGTTAGCAGACATCACTCATTTTTGCCCATGGATGAAACAACCAGATCAAAGTCTGTTTCTTTGCATTTAATGGACAATGAAACCCAGTTTAGATGTCTGTGACATACCATCAGCTAATATAATAGCCCATATATATATATATATATAGAGAGAACTTTTTAAAATATATATACATGCGTATTTCTTCAATAATTTATCTAGACACAGACAGACAAATAGTCATATAGATCTAGTGCAATGACATTCATACATTTTCTGAGTGGCTTAAGTGTCCAAATGCACTCGGAATAATCCAGAAATGTAACTGCACAATTAGCAATCATTCAATTACAATAAATATCCATTTCCTTACAAACAGCTCCATATAACTGTATCAATTAGCAAAAATGTGTGCACAGGGAAAAATAAATAATACAAGTCAAACTGTGAAAATATTATTTTATTCATAGAGCTTCACTCGGAATAGGCCTCTCTGGCGCCACACTCTCATTTCATATCAAACGCTTGTCCAAACCACACAAGAGCAGGAGCTCCACAAGGATCTATCATGGGCCCTATGATATTCCAGCAGTGCTAAGTGGAGAGGAGGAGACCTGGACAAACGCCCGATCAGATTTCCTTATTCTCCATTTCGGTGGACCGCTGTGTGTCGTGAATCTCCTTTCCATCTCAGCTTGTTAATTTCTCATACACGGGGTTGTGAATAAATATTTAAGTGTGATATATCCAGCGCTGATTGATATTAAACACTTTGAGATAAAGTGAGCCAAAACAAAATGAGAAGACAAAATGATATGAGTTGTGAGCAATAACAGAGGAAAGTCTGAACAACTTGTACTTTACAAGGAAATTACATTATGAGGCAATGAAGAATTTTCTATAAACAGTTTGCGAAAACTCTGCTACTGGCTTTAAAAGAGCAGGATAGTCATGTAGAAATGATCATTAACAGCATTAATAAGCTGTATTTGGCATATATTAAATTAGCACCTCATTAAATCATTATGTACCTAAAACAATTTTTTTAGTGCTCCTTCAGAATTTTTTTTTTTTTTTTGCATGAAACATGTACAAATCCAACATTTATATATGATTGGTTATGAAGCTGCCCAGGATGTACCTTTTTAACCTTACCTTTTTTTTGTAAGTTTATCCTGCTGCTCACATCAAATCTTTTTATCCGTTATACACAAATAATAATGAAAACATAATGGAAAGCAATATTGACAGACATTGTAGAACCATAGGAGATGTGAGTGTGAATAATTCTTACAGACTTTAAATACTTGAACAAGCTTTTTTTCAGCTGTCATGTATGACTGATAGAAAACAATCAGAGAGGTTATGTAATGCACCAATTCTTGAGTACTGGGACAAAATAGGTTAAACAAAAAAAGTTAAAAGTTTACACTACCTTTTTAAAGTTTGGGGTTTAAATTTTTTTTTTCTTTTTTAATATATTGTAAAAAACTAAATAATCATAATAATCACAATATTACTGTTTTTACTGTATTAAACACTTTGGTCAGCATGAGACTTATTTCAAAAACATGCTTCAAAATATTATTTGAATTATATATTTATTTTTCAGATTTTTCTTAAGTTTAATATATATTTAAATCTTTATGAAGAATTAAGTTTCAGGCTGAGGGAAGGTGGTTTCAGAGGTTGTGAATGATAATGTCATACTGCATGTACAGTACCATTTCATTTGAATCACATAAAATTGAAAATGTGTTCTAGTAAATATTTTAGTGACACAAATCTTTAATTCACTCTGATGCAATTAAAGTTGTGACATTTTGTTCTATGTCTCAAGAATCAGTGCATAATATGATAAATATTATAAAACAGGAAGAACAACAGAAAACAGTGATGTGAAGTCTCTTTAAATAGAGATACAATAGTAAAGTCGCTTGGGACAATATTTATATGAGCAACAGATGAGTGAGAGCTGGTGAGGATTGATTGGCTGATGTTTTGGATTCACATTTGAGTCACGGCACTCGTAGACAGGCAAATGTGGTGTTTCATAATTATATCAGAGCACCAGTCCTTAACTGAACGTATGATTGATTATCAGTACCCTGGATGAATGAATCTACTACCTTGTAGTTTGGGATCAACAGCTTTACATGGAATTACATGGAAAACATCATCTCTTCCCCAAGAAAAGATCTACCCCAAGTCTATTTGTGTCAAATGTGTTCGTCTGTTTATTTAGTTAGCCTCTTAGCCACAGCCTTATATGCTAATTCGATCTCGTTGTCGGCGGCACAGGTGTTGGTGAACTCTTCTTGCTCATGCGCATTGTTCAGGTAACGCCACACACCTGTCAAATCGTTGGGAATGTCATAGTTCCGATATTTCTTGGCAACGACCTGCAAAAACGTGGATGGAAAATAGATGAATGAACATAACTAAAACAATTAAAAACAAATGTAAACCTTGTAGATTAACTTCTGTTTATGCACTGCTGTATTTATACTGAGGGGACTCAAATCTGCATTGCATTACAACTTAACATGTCTGCTCATGTTTGCTTACTACTAGACCAATGCCTTTTAAAATATTTACACTACCGTTCAAATGTTTAGTGTCAGTAAGATATCTGTTTAAAGAAATGATTGCTTTTATTCATTAAAGATGCAATAAATAATCAAAAGTGACAGTAAAGACATTTATGTTATGAAAGAGTTCTATTTCAAATAAATGCCGTTCTTCTGAACTTTCAGTTCATCAAAACATCCTGGAAAGAAAAGGGTATCACAGTTTCCACAAAAAATATTAAGCAGCAACTGTTTTCAACATTTATAATAATAAAAATGATTACTGAGCAGCAAATCAGCATATTAGAATGATTTCTGAAGGATCATGTGATGCTAAAGACTGGAGTAATGATGCTGAAAATTCAGCTTTGCATCACAGGAATTTTAACATATTTAACATATATTCATATAGAAAACAGTTAATTAAATTGTAATAATATTTCACAATATTACTGTTTTTACTGTTTTAAATAAATGCAGCTTTGGTGAGCATAAAAGACTTCTTTTTAAAACATTTAAAAATCTTACAAACCCCAAACTCCATGAAATTCCACGGATTGCTTTACGGCAGCAAAAAATTAATGTGTACAGCTATCCACTGTAATTACGGCAGTCAGTTCCACTCACTTAACTCTAGGGGACTCAAAATTTACAAAAAAACTATAAAGAGTTGCTTTAAAGTTAAAATTGCTTTTCTTAAAAGATCACATAACTTGCATTATGCATTATGGGTTGAGGTTTTGCTGGTTAACAGTTTCCCCCTAAATGTCTGGCAGCAAACTGCATCTTCTCCATTGACTGTCCTCCGTGAGTGCAAATGTCCGCCAAAATTGTCATTGAGATTAATGGGAATGCTAACGGATAGCTCTGACCAGGTATTATAGGCCTCCTTGGTTACCCCACATACACTGCAGGCCAACTCTAGTGACAAGTCCCCCTTAGCGCTTCAACTCACCTTCACTATGTGGAGCTTTGGCAGCAGGTTGCAGTCTGCCAGAGTCAGCTCATTCCCGTCCAGGAACTTGCGGTTGGAGGCCTTCTCATCCTCCATGCTGTCGGCATCTACCTCATCAGGCAAGGGACTGTTTAGGTAGTCGTCCAGCTTCTTGAGTGCCTTTGTCAAACCCTTCTGCAGAGCTAACAAAACATAACACATTTCTTAATAACCATTGTGTTATTGCATAGTATTTGATGGTGAATGGTAAAATTAGGGTTGCCAAAAATTCTGGAAACATTTATAATATGTATGTTGGTGACCATATGGTCAATATATATATTTTTTTTTTAAATATTGGTGTTAATCTGATTAGGTTGCCATTAGACTGTTTTTTTTTTTATTATTAATGTTATAATATTAATACAATATATATGTTTAAAAAACAGTATATACACTTTAGTTTGGGTAAGATATGTTTTATGCTCACCAAAGCCGTATTTGTTTGATTAAAAAAAAAAAAAAGTAAAAACAATAATACTGTGAAATATGACAATTTAAAATAACTTTTCTATTTTAATATATTTTCAAATGTAATTTATTGATTTTTTTTATTATAAGTGTTGAAAAGTTGTGTGAATGTTTTGTGAAAATATATATAATTTTTTTAATATATATATATATATATAAAGTGCTGCTTGAAAGTTTGTGAACCCTTTAGAATTTTCAATATTTCTGCATAAATATGACCCAAAAAATCATCAGATTTTCATGCAAATCCTGAAAGTTGACAAAGAGAACCCAATCGAACAAATGAGATGAAAATATATACTTTGTCATTTATTTATTGAGAAAAATGATCTGGTGTTAAATATTTGTGAGTGGCAAAAGTATGTGAATCTTTGCATTCAGTATCTGGTGTGACCCCCTTTTGCAGCAATAACTGCAGCTAAACGTTTCTTGTAA
>NW_015544213.1:1633187-1636940 GCF_001515605.1 Sinocyclocheilus anshuiensis | reverse complement strand
TCAGTTCTCGGACAGATGTCCTGACATTTTCCTTCAGAATTTGCTGGTATAATTCAGATTTCATTGTTCCATCAAAGCCGTCCTGGACCAGATACAGCAAAACAGGCCCAAACCATGATACTACCACCACCATGTTTCACAGATGGGATAAGGTTCTTATGCTGGAATGTAGTGTGTTCTTTTCTCCAAACATAACGCTGCTCATTTAAACCAAAATGTTCTATTTTGGTCTCATCCATCCACAAAACATTTCTCCAGTAGCCCTCTGGTTTGTCCCAGTTAGCCTGCTGTCCTTTGAAACCTAGTGGACTTTTACACGTCTTGCTTTTAGAGTGATCTTTGTTGGTGGAGCACTCCTGGGAGGGTAACAGTGGTCTTGAATTTCCTCCATTTGTACACAATCTGTCTGACTGTGGATTTGGGGAGTCAAAACTCTTTAGAGATGGCTTTGAAACCTTTTCCAGCCTGATGAGCAACACCAACTCTTTTTCTGAGGTCCTCGGAGATCTCATTTGTTTGTGCCATAATACACTTCCACAAACATGATCAGACTTTGATAGATCCCTGTTCTCTAAATAAAACAGGGCACACACTGACACCTGATAGTCATCTCACTGATTAAAAACACCTCTGAACAGATGGACTCACCATCAAATTAACAGCTAATCCTAGAGATTCACATACTTTTGCCGCTCACAGATATGTAATATTAGATCATTTTCCTGAATAAATAAATTCCAATGTATATATTTTTATCTCATTTGTTTGATTGGGTTCTCTTTGTCAGCTTTCAGGACTTGCATGAAAATCTGATGATTTTTTGGGTTATATTTATGCAGAAATATAAACAATTCTAAAGGGTTCACAAACTTTCAAGCAGCACTGTTTGTTTGTTTTTTTCTTCTTTTTTTATTTCCCCACCAAAATATTAAGCAGCACAATTTTTTTCAGGAATCTTTGATGAATAGAAAGTTCAAAGGAATAGCACTTACTTGAAATTTAAATCTTTTGTAACATTATAAATGTCTTTACTGTCACTTTTGATCAATTTAATGCATCTTGCTGAATAACAGCATTATTTTCATTAAAAAACATTTAAACTTTTGAATGGTAGTTTAAATATGAAATATTCCTATGTATGTATGTATTTATTATTATTATTAAAAAAGCATTTTCTTTTTCTGTACCAAGTTCCATGTGTACGTTGTTTAAAATCTGGCAAAACTCCAAATAAATTTCAGTCATCATAGGTTATCAACCACAACAAAAATATAATAAATATTTAAAAATCGCATCAGCCAAAATGTCTGTATCAGCACATCCCTACTGAAAACGTAACCAATCTAAAAAAAGAAAAAAAAAGAACAGTTCTCATACATTCAATGCTAAAATATGTAGGATGTTTATAGTACTATGGATTTCATATAGAGTTAACTGAATTTAACGTTGCCCAGTTTCATTGTACTGACCAAAATACAATAAATCCATTCATTCATTCAATCAGATTGATCCGGTTTGACATGCATACCTTCATTCACATCTGGCTTAGTGTTTTTTATGAAAGCTGAGAACTTTGCAAATATGTCATTCCCAGCTGTGTTTGACTCCCTGTGCCTGGCTGCAAGTTTGGGGTACCTTGGACACAAGGAAAGGTGCATAGAAAAACATGTGTCAGTATTCTTTACAGTTCTAGTTCACAATGGTTTAATGTGATGTTTAATACAATATACACTGCGTAAAAAGTCTAGGGTTGCGGTTCTTAACTGGTGGGTTTTGACCCAAAAATGGGCTGTAGGCCTGTTCTCAAAGGCCATAGAAAAAAATATGCTAAATGCAAATAAAGAAATAAAAGATAAACGCTAAATAAATCATTTTGATAACCTCTCCATTTAATTTGCACAGGCTGTGATGCTAGATATTCCATTATTAGTAATATTAATAGATTTGAAACGTTGTTTAGTTGCTAAACAGTTTTGGTGCTGTGTTTGACCATGATTGATTTCCAATGTAAAATCTGGGTTCTGAAGCAAAACCAGTTGAGAACAGCAGGTTTAGAGTTTCTATACATTCACGATTCGTCTCAAGGGTATTTGTAAACATTTGCTTACTTTGGTGGTGCCAAAACCTCCTCCAGAAACTCCTCGATCTTGTTAATGTCTGTCTTCAACTCACCGTTGAAGGTCAGGAAAGGAGGGTGAGTGCCTGGAGCCAAATTGTGCAAATCAGCTGGTTTCCTGAATTAAAATAAAAGAACATTTTTTATTTCTTAATTTTAAGAATTTTAATTTTAAACCAGCCCAGCATTGCACTGCATAAAAAATTTAGATATTAGATTAGATTCTTTTTCATTTTTGTATTTGCAAAGAAAAAGTCTGAACTATATTTTCCTGCTTTGAGCTTTGACATGCAAAATTGATCATATTTTAACAATATCACTGTTCCATAACCTAGAACTGACGGCATGTAACTTTTTTTTTTAGGTTTTTCCATTTTAATATCCAATGGAAATGTCATTTAATAACATGAAGATGTGACATTTGTTATTTATATACTTATTCAAGTTTCATGCCATTTAATCTCAGATCAGTGAAGTTCTCACCTCTTCAGGTCGACAGTGGTGACGTTAAAGACCACACCTTTGAGCCAGAGGATCATGAAGAGGCGTTGGGAGAAAGGACAGTTTCCAATGCTCTCGCCATCACAACCAGCCTACAAATACAACAACACATCTTTACATATACATCACCTCCAGGGATCAGTAAGTCTTAATTTATCTCAATGCCAATACCATGAGCCAAAGATGTGGTGGAGATCAGTTCTCGTTCTAGAGCGAAGAGACTGGATTGAGAATGATAAAGTGTCATGGCGCCCCCTGCTGCTGCTTCAATGTTTCAATGGACTTTGAGAACAGAGTTTACCTGAAGTCTAACTACAAGGACATTTTCAAGTAAAATAAGAATCACTTTAGAATTATATTAAATAAAATCAGTTTTCTGCATTCATTCAATTGGTTTGGCATATTATGCCCCTTTTTACAACATATAAGTCTCTGGTGTCCCCAGAATGTGTCTGTGAAGTTTCAGCTCAAAATACTCCACAGATCATTTATTATATCTTTTTGAAAATGCCTATTTTGAGTGGAAGCAGAAACACGCTGTTTTTCGGGCCTGGCTCTTTAAATGCAAATGAGCTGCTGCTCCCCACCCCCTTTTCCAGAATAGAGCTGCACCTTTACAGCTCGGACCTTCTAAAAACATTTGTTTTCGTTCTGATTATCATGTTTATCACACTGAAATGCCCATGCGTTTTAAACCATATGAGTTTAAACTTCTTATATACGGTTTTCTGAGTGCACACGGACAGAAAGCGGCTGTCACAGGCATGTGAGTACTAAACTAATTTCTCATTCACACACAAGTTTACGTTAAAAACACACGAGTTACAAAAACAGTCGGTATGTCTATGAAGGTAAACAGCTGGGAAATAAATTGCATGTTTATTCTAGATCTGTGTGGCAGCAGCAATATACAGTAAATAAATCAATAAATTCACTGCTCTGTTGTCTCCTCTGAGGCTGGAACTGTAAATAGTGTTCTGTGCTCGTCTGTACAGCCAAAGACATAACAATTAGCATGTTTTGCTTAAACTTTCGAACCGTTGTTGCTTGCGAAATCAAATGACTGAGCCATGGGTGGAAACTTACAGATTAAGGGGCGGTAATATTATAATGAGATCCCTTTGCCACGTCACCAA
>NW_015544213.1:1617596-1632910 GCF_001515605.1 Sinocyclocheilus anshuiensis | reverse complement strand
TGCACCGGGGACCTAATTATAGCACTTAAAACCTGGAAAAGTCAGATTTTCGTGATATGTCACCTTTAAATCTCAGAGGATATAGCAGAGGTTTTCCAAAAAGTGGGCATAATGTATTGCATGTGAGCTGTGTTCCTTGAAATAGTAAATATTATTATTATTATTATTATTATTATTTCTTGTGTTTCACATAGTCATTAACAATTACATTTACATTTATGCATTTGGCAGACATTTATCCAAAGCAAATTACATTGCATTCAAGGTATACATTTACATTTTATCCATTCTTGCTTTCCTTGGGAATCAAACCCATGACCTTGGTTTTGCTAGCACTATACTCTGTTTGAGATATCATATGAACTATTTCTCTCAAGAACTTATTATTATTTTTGGAAAATAGTATTATTTCACCTAAAACCTTAAATCAGTTCACCTTAAACTGAAAATACGGTCATCATTTACTTACCCTCAAATTGTCCCAAATTTATATGAGTTTCTTTATTCTATTGAGCACAAAAGAATATATTTTTAAGAATGTGGGTAACCAAAACAGTTGACGGTAGCCATTGACTTCCATAGCATGTAAAAAAAATAGTATGGAAGTCAAAGGCTACCGTCAACTGTATGAAATAAATTCATACAGGTTGGAATCACATGAGGGTGAGTAAATGATTAATTTTTATTTTTGGGTGAACTATCCCTTTAAAACGTTCAGTTACTTTTTAGGTCAGGAACATAAAATATAATTTCTTTACAATGAAACAGCCACACTAGCTTCAAAAAAGTTGTTCATGTTGTATTTTTGTTTAACACACATTTTTATTTTTTCACACACAAAACAAAAAAAGGTTTTTAGTTCATAATCATATTCTGATCAATAATTGTCAGACCACTGCAGTTCCATCATTGACCACCTCGAGGTCGTCGTCTCCCTTTTAAAATACCCTGCTTTAGACTGGACATCACTGAACTGGGGCAATCAGCAAGAACAAATGTGCTTATGCTCATTTTAAAATCTTAATTGAAATGCATAATTTTCATTTACTCAAAAATTAGTATTACAGATTACACAGTTACTCTAATTTAACTCATTTAGTGATAATCACCGAAGTTCCTCATTATGGAGAGTACAAATGACCTCGGTTATCAGTCAGTGCTAATCACATTTACACTGCTACTGTATGCTTCAGCAGTGGAGGAGATCAGGTGTGCCAAAACAGCGGCACCACTATCACGAGACCAGCTATAGCTTACACTGTGACATAATACCCAGCATGATATGAATTATGCACACTGCATTCATTAACTGGAGGCCTGGTTGTAAGAAGAACATGAGGAGCATTCTGTCAAATATATAATAGGTATACAGTGTCCACCAGTGAAAATACTTCTGTTTTGCATATTTTCTACTTTAACACAGTTTGTTTTCATTACATGGTTCAAAAAGAATCATGGGAGAAAATACATTGCAAAACACAGTCAGATAAATGAGACAGATGGTATGTGAAAGGTCAGGGCACTTCCATTTCCACTCATCTGTCCATTCTGGCAAATTCAGAACGGAGAGAGAGAACTGGATGTAGAACAATGAGCTGCTACAATCTAGAAAGCGCAGGACAATAGGCCGTTTGCTATAGGACCGGTTGCTCTGTTGGACGGCAGTTCAGGACTGTAAACAGGGTGTGACTGACTGACAATGCATTGTGTACAGGATTTATAGTGTTAAAAAGAAAGATTAGTGCATGGAAGAGGATTTGTTTGTTTCTAACATTTCTTTTTTTAATTAAGTTGCTTCAGCATGGCTGCCATTGGAACACAATGAAAACAATGCATTCACTTTAATCATATAATCATAACAGAAGCATGTAGTAGTGCATTGTCAGTGTACTGTATGTGTATGTTTGCTTTATAAGACTTTTCATATGTTACTGCTATTTTCCCATAATATTCAGATCCAGTAAGTTTCATGCATTGTTTGCAATGATAGATATTACTTTTAAAAACAGTATTGCATTTGTGTGTATGGTGACAGAAACTTGTATATATTTATATGAATATACAGTAGTCAACCTTTGAAGTGGATCAAAAAGTTCATCAAAGTTGTCCTAAGACAAGAATGGGTATTGTTTTGGTTTTAGGACAACTTTGATGAAAGGTTTTGATCCACTTCAAATGTTGACTACTGTATATATATGCTGAATGTTAATGCTCATTCCTTTCTTAAATCTTTAAAAACCCTAATAATTAAATTTAATAACACTGTTAAATGAAATCTGATGATTATCCATTTTTAATACTGTACATTATAGTACTGTACACTTTTACCATTTAAAATGACTGATTTTAGTTTTTGGTGTTTTATTTTTAATTAGTATACAAAAGTAAAAATATTTAAAAAGTTTTGTTTAGACAAAATACTTTTATTTTCAGCCATTTATCAGTTACTGACCATATCATGAAAATTATTATTATCTTGTTGGTATTTTATTGATTGATTTATATCAATGCATTTCTAACAAAAACATCAGAATAAGAATTACTGAGGGTATATTATTTTAATACCACCTTTATATGCAACCAATAATCTATTTAAACCAATGTGCGAGAATTACTGGCAATTATACATTACTCTACTTACAACCTGGTCATGACCTTAGTCAAATATGCTCATGTTACTCTAAAACAGCTACTGAGTTACTTTATAAGAGCCTTATAACTCCATAAAGCTCATTCTAAATGCTAGATTTCTCTCCTTACCTTGACAAATAACTCAATATCAGGTTCTTGACCGTCTCCCATTGTAGACACTTTCTTTGATTCAGGTATCTCTCCTGATCTGTCACCTACATCCTCCCAGCAGTATTTTGCAGATATTTGGGTTAAATAACGTTTTGCCAAAGGCACCAGGTGTTGTGATGTCAGCTAAAGCCCAGATGAAAGGTGAATCTAGCTCTCTCCCAAACACGAGTGATGTAAAAGAGAGGGAATAGGTGAGAGGCTTTAGTTGGGGGCGGGGCTTTACTCTGCCCTGCCCCTGCCACAAATAGCTCTGTTGAGCTTGAGTGACAGTTGAGAATATACCAGAACTGTAACTGTGATGTTGAGAGATGACCTTTAAACCATCTATGGTATATATATGTTCATATACATATATTGCATGTAAAATTTCTCACCAGAAAAATATATAAGCTCATTGTTTAGAGTCTCTGCCACTTAACTCATGCACCATCCTGTCCCTGTGTAACTATGTGACATGTTCATGGCCCAGAAACTCTGAGAGCATCTTGATATGCCACACCTGTGAGGTGGATGGATTATCTCTGCAAAGGAGAAGTGCTCACTAACACAGATTTAGACAGATTTGTGAACAATATTTGAGAGAAATAGGCCTTTTGTGTACATAGAAAAAGTCTTAGATCTTTGAGTTCAGCTCATGAAAAATGGGGGCAAAAACAAAAGTGTTGCGTTTATAATTTTGTTCAGTATATATATATATATGTGTGCGTGTGTGTGTGTGTGTGTGTTTGTGTGAGTGGAAAAAAAAAACACACTGAATGCACTTTTAATAAATGGATCTGGAAACCAAAAGGTTGAACTTATAATCAAAAATAGGGGATCTAACTCTCAGGTTATTTGAGGTGAATTTTACCTTTAAATGAACTGTAATTTGCTCTGAATATATATGTCATCTAAATTACCTGATGATGAATAGTGGTTAGAAACAACCAGGGTTATTATAGTTAACTAAAACTGAAACTAAAATTAAAACCATTACGAAAAAAATATATTTCGTTGCTTGAAATAAAATAAGTGTTAACTGAAATAAAATAAATTATAAACAACTATTTATTTCCGCTAGTTTCCAAGGCAACATTTCTCTTTTCCATTTATGTAGTAAAACAACTAAAACTACAAATGATACATGTATGTATGTATATAACTACTAAAAAATTACAAAATTATTTTAAATGATGGAAAATATAAAAATCAAATACTGATTCAAAATATGAATAAACACTATAATATTATTTAAATTATATTAAAATAGCACTAGAAACAACATGCTACAACTGCTGTGTTTGTAAATATAATGACCAAATTACAAGGTGCCATTTATTAAAATGCTCCAAAAAAAAGTCTGTCTTAAATCTCATCATATTATGCTTTTACATCTTCTTAAGGACCCCAGTATTAAAGATGTTAAGTATTAATTAAATTTGGACATTATTAACATCATTATTCTCTTGGAAATGTATTTATGTGCTACAAGTGGATGCGTTAGAATTTATAGTAGGCTGAACAGCTTCCTCTACTGGTAGAATAACAATATTCATGCTACAATATAGGAAGCATCTGGCAAGTGGCATATTATTTTCTAACAAGCTATCTAAAACTGTTTAAACTTTGCTTGAATTATAATGGCAACTAATAATGCTTCATAATAATGTTGTAAATTAAACCTGATGCAGGCAAAATTACACAGGCTTTCCATACAATAAATTTCAAGGGAAATATATTAATCAATTTTGATATAAAAGCATATTTTCAAGTAGGAAAGAAATTTTCCTCAGTTATTCAAATGGCCTATGACCACAGGTTACATCACTGCTAATGCGTCTGAGTGCAACAGAAGATCATCTTTCACCTTAGATGAGTTGAAATATGAGTTAAATAATGCCACTGGATGAAGAGCTTCAGATTGAAGTCCAACTAAACATTCTCAGTAACAGGTGAGTCTCAAACACATTTTTTTTATGGCTCAGTTCCCAACAGGTTAAATGCAATCACTGCAGTGAATAATTAACTTCTGCATCGTGCATATTCGCTGGAGTGTTTTGACTGAGCCAAAGTGCTCAAATTGTTTTAAAATAGCTATGTGTTTTAAATGTTCAGGGTCACACTTGATCAAAGTAGCAATTGTGTGGGAGGATCTGAATATCTGTATCTGATTATCACATTGCTGATGCTGCTTGACATTTAAAAACCAGAAATGGACACTGTCACTAAATCAGAATCTTTTGCTCCTAAATAAATAGATTTTCATTTTAAATTGAAATACAATTTTTTTTATTTTTAATAAGAGTTAAAACTATTGCATACTGTAAATGTAAGTAAATGTGCATTGTAAAATGTCAATATTGAATCTAATCAGTAACCACCAACATCTGTAACATTTAGTAAAGGTGGCTATGTAAACTTTAATCAAAACCATCTGCCTATGACAGTTCATTGCCCCATTATGCACAGCCAATAAGATTAAACTCTTAACCAAGGCCAACACTTACTTGACCAATGCTGTTATGGTTTTTAGTTTACAGTAATTTATGTAAGTTCTCTTGTATAAAGGCAGCCTTGCGCTGGGCCACTCAACAACAACTATACTCCTTTATCCCTACTTTTTTATGACTATATGTGGCCATAAAGTAGTTATGTAATGTTTGAATTGTTCTGAGGGTTTGTTAAGTGCAAAATGTGTATCACATCCTGGTGCATCTGTGATTGCCATTTTCAATGATAAACAGATAAAAATACATTTATTCTTGATGCCATTGATAGTTTGATGTTTGTCATGGAATGTGATATAAACATGAGTATGAAAAAGTCTCAATCCCACAATCACAGTGGCTCAGTCGGCTGAGTGACCACATCATGTACAGAGACTAAAGTGATGGGCAAAGAGAGGCCAAGAGTTCATTTACTCAGGTCAGGACTTGAAGTTAATGATTATTCATATTGCCTGTCACAGTGAACCTTCCAAAGGAATTGCAATCAGTTCAGGATGTCTAATTCTGATAGACTGTGAGCAAGCCGAGGAACTTTTGAAAACCCTATTCACGTTAATGATCAAGAGGAAAATCTTACCTGAATGAATCATACCAATCGTTTTTGTAATGTTTAGGCCATTGTGCTTAACATTGATTTGTATCTGTTGAATCATTAAATACCTGCTACATTAACATTTACATCCCATTTCTTCATTCAAACTTGTTTTAACTGCATTCCAATCAGCCTGATTTTCTTTTGCATTCTTGGATGTCAAAACTATTTTTCATTTACATAAAACAGAATGAATTCATAACTGCTTTGGACTGAGATTGAGCAGGGTTTACCAAGTGAGGCTTGAGAGATTGTGATTGAAATGCTGAAAATGATTCAGTGGGATTTATCGTTTTATTTGTTATGATTATGATAATTATAGTTTAGCATAATTTGTCATTTTTTTTAAGATATAACATTGGAGTATTATAATTTAGTTCAAATAGGGGCTCAGGGTTTAAAAAAAAAAAAAGCTGGGCGTGAAAGGTTTGACGATTCATTTTCAGGTTGTCTTCACATTGTCTTTAAGGGCCAAAGGTAAGCAGAAATATGAGTGCTATCACAAACCACACCCAACTGACCTTCAGACTCATGTAACGCCAACTGTAATGCCTTCTTTCTTTAATAAAAGAATCAAATAAAAAGTTTAGGTTATTTTATGCAGCTGTCAAACCAACAGCCCTTACCTTGACAAAAAGCGCAATATCGGGCTGATTCGGGTCGGGACCTGCAGCTGTCTCTTCCACGGTGCTGTTCTCCACGTCCTTCAGGCTGTAGTCAACTACCTCCTCGGGTTCTGGTGATCCGTTCTCTGGGAGACTGTAAGCCATGAGCAGGTCTTCGTGGACCAGTGAGGGCTGGTCATCACAAGGGTCTCCAGTTTCCTCTAAAAATGACGACCCGTTAACATCTCCATTCGACAGAGACGCCACCATGATCTCGCTTTCGAGCTGCTCTCCTGGTTCACTGGATGGTGAAGGCTGTTCTTCTTCCTCTTGAGATGTTCCTCTCGTATTTATGTAGTCTGGATACGGTTGATTGAGCGTGCTGTACAACGGTTCCTCTGGAATGTCTGTACTCGTGCCTTGATTCTCATATTTCGGCTCTGGGTTGCTGTTAATGTTCTCATACGGCCTCTCATATATGTTTTCGTTCGTCTCTTCGATTTGTTCATATAAGTGTTCTTGGACGTTTGTGGCCATGATTAAAGCTCTTCCAGGACTGTGGTGCGAGGACGTCTGGAGATGTTGGAGCCCTCACCTGTTGCAGCGAAAGATGACAGGTCACTTATAAATGACCTTTGCTCGATGATTATGTCATAAAGTGACTCCCCGCTAGGTCTTCATATCCTCTTGAGATCCAGCCAAAACATAAAGAAACAAAGTTGGCTTTTTTCATATTATGATGTATTTATTTGTTTCCGCAAAATATTTATTATTAATATTGTTAATGTTAATAATGTCCTGTTGCCCACGTTATTGTAAGAAAAAATATCGAACAAATGAAATGTTCTTTAATTTATGGTAATATAAGAGTAACTACAAACCTACATTTGGTCCCAAACTAGTTTCATTTGTTGAGGTTTATTTAAAATAAAATAAAATAAAATAGATTTTGATCTCCTGAGGTTAACAGTCAAAATTTTCGGAAGGTTAAGCACCTCTTGAGCCATTTGTTGAGACAAAAATAAATAAATAAAAGTTAGGCTACAACAATAATAATAATTTAAAATATATGTTTATTAATATATAAATAAGCGAAGTAATAAAGTATTAAAAGAGCTCTATATAAGACCAAAAAGAATTCCTGAAGTGGTGTTGGTAACGCAGTGTTTCTTTGCGTTTTCCCAGATTTTGCTTTAAAATATTCAGCTTCACCACCAGTGTTGGGGAAAGTTACTATACAAAGTAATGCATTACAATATTGCGTTACTCCCTAAAGAAGTAACTAATTACGTTACTTAGTTACTTTTTATGGAAAGTAATGCGTTATGTTACTTTCGCGTTACTTTTTAAGTATAAGCAGGGCTTGATTGTTCTGTGAGTGGGATGAATTAATGCACATTCACATTTAGTCTAGAACTACATCATGTTCACACAGAGCACACAATTACTCTGCACTCCCGATTTCTTCCAATATGGGGTCAGGAGAGCTGTCAGTCAATAAATGGGAAAACAAAGTAACTGGCATTACCTTTTTGAAAAAGCAACTCAGATATTTTCTTGTAAATTAAAAAAGTAATGCGTTACTTTACTAGTTACTTTAAAAAAGTAATCTGATTACGTAACTCGCATTACTTGTAATGAGTTACCCCCAACACTGTTCACCACATATTAACAGGCATAGCCTATGTCAGCATAATATCACAATCCAGTGATTCGCTGGTCATTATGAGTCATTTCTGAGCGAAGCTCGGGGAATAAGCTTATGTTTAAACACAGATGTGTTTATCCTCCATGTTCTGTTTTTGTTACACACTGTAAAGCCAGTCTTACCTGTTTGTGTGTTTTCATTCGCTTACTTATTTGCTAAACAACAAAATCATAAGCCCTCAAAACTTTCCCGGAACGTCTGAAAATGAAGTAGGCTATATAATTTTCAGGATTTCTATTCACACGAGCCTTATGACCACTAGGTGGCAGTGAGTGATCAGGTATATTGAAAACAACAATCCAGCGCTACACCAGTATCAGTCCATCAGTCAATTGCATTGTAAAGATGATGCAAAATATCCAAGCTACGTTCTAACATTTATTTTAATAAATGCATACTTAATTTAAATCTTTTTGAAATTAGATTCAATGCAGGATTGTTTTCTTTGATGTTTGGGATGTTTGAGTATTTTTAAATACATTGAAAAATGTTCATGTTGTGAGTTTGGACATTGTTTATCATCCTTAAATAGTCTTAAATCAGGGAATTTCTGACAAAAGTTATGAACCCTTGTGATTTTGTTTTTATTTTTTATTTTTTTGTAGGAAGTGGTCCTCCAGCCATTAAATTTGCATGCCATCATATCAGTCATGCCAAATAGTCACACTTTGGTTACTGTATTAGTTGTGAGTGCTGTATAGTCAGATTTGCAGATTCACTTCACTGTAAGAGAATGTTTATATGAAGACTTAACCTTTTTTGTGATCATGTTTTGATCTTTTGCTCAAGGAAATTCAGTTTCGCTGTACAAATCTGAGCTCATACTATACATACATGTATATATATGGTTTAGCGTCTTTCTTCATTAGTGTTAAAATTCTTGAGGCCACTTGCCTCAGAGGACGTGCACAACGAAAGGTGCATCTCATAACAACAAAAAACAGCAAAATAGACTTTGTGGGTATATGTTTCCGTTTGTTCAGACACCTCATCTGCCATGCAGCATTACTTTTTTTTTTTTTACTTAAAAAGCCTGTTTAAGCTCTATATAAACTTTTGTCAACCTCGTACAAAAGAAATCTCAGTCAAAAAAGATGAACCTAAACACTTTAATCTAGTTATGAGCACATTCCCATAGTTAGATAGATAGATAGATAGATAGATAGATAGATAGATAGATAGATAGTGATTTTCAGTTTTTTTTTTTTACCACAGTATTTACTTTGTACTCCAATGTACTATGGTACATGTTCAAAAAACATTCACTGACTTTTTCTAAACTAGTTACATGTTTTCCACAGTCCTACGCTCATGGTCACGAACGTCACTATGGAAAACTGAGTTATTTTCCCGGGTTTTTGTGCGACAGGTACATTTTTCTCCTTAGTAATCACCCCAGCAACAACAAACAGCGCCGCCCCGGCCAATGAGCTTGTGCAGCCGCCTCTGTCCTCACTTCCTCCGGCTGCGCTGCGCTGGGCTGCGCTGGGTTTGGTTTGGCACCATCAGCCAGCACGCAGCCATCTTGGACTGAGCTCTATCTGGACTGGCGAACCCCACACTTCTGGATGGGAGGAATTGAATCAACCTGGAGTGATTTAGAGCAGATTGTCTGGAGCAAAGGGACGAAACTGCGCATTCAGAAAGCTTACATCAAGATCCAGAATCGGTTTTAAGCGGACGCCCCCCTCCCCTTTTTCTTGTCTGAACGCTGTGTGCAGTTTCTGAGGGGCCTGGGAACTGTTTGTGCTTGAGTTTACAATACGCACTTTTGGCAAAGTTTGTTAAAGTAATCCAGTGCAGCATATTGGTTATGACATGCTGTTTGCCAGATCTTTGTGGAGGGTTGTGTCACCGGTGACCTGTTGTGCCGTTATGCGTCTGGATAAATTATTGCATTAATCTGGATCTTTTATTTGTGCTGGAATTTGCTGTTGATGTCGATCGAATCCATGATCTTCATCAGCTGGTGCCCGGCAGCTGTCCACCCGGCGAACTGAAGCTTGCTGTGATCAGACAGACTTGGACTGCAGGAACCACTTTGGAGATAAAAGACAAATTAAAATGTCAACTCGAACACCACTGCCTACTGTCAATGAGAGAGATACAGAAAACGTGAGTATGAATTCCACTGAGGTTCACTGGAATTTCTTAGTATTTCACAGCCTTCATTTGGCTGTAAAATTCATATCCACTTTTAAACTTCAGGGCGGGCGGACTCGCGCTACATATGTTGATGATGACACCATTAGCAGGGTTGTGAATGTGTTTCCCACAGTTGTGACATTCTCTAAAGTTAGGGATCTCATGTTTTTACAGCGCTTCATAGGCAAGTAGTGTGTTTCGTCGCCGGCGTGACACAGTTTTAAAAGAATAAACATCAGCAGGCATGACGACGTGATTTACAAGCATGTACACTCTTTAAAGTATTTTTGTAATATTGTTTATACCTCCCCCTAGCATTTAAATGTTGTTTTGTATTTATATTGATTGTTTTTTATATTTTCTTCAATTTAAAAAAGGCATTACGGCGTGACTCACGCGCAGCTCCACTCCGCAAAAGAACCGTCAAGTCACCCTCACGCGACTTCCTGTAACAATGTTTCCGATACAGAGTAACAATCTTTCCGCTGGAGTGATGCAGTGTAGCGTATTTCTGCTGATATCATATTATTTCCGCTACAATGATACGTTGTTACGATATTTCTGCTACAGAGGTACAGTGTAACAAATGTTCTGCTATAGTGTTTACACTGTATTTCCACTACACTGATCATTTGTAACAATGTTAATGCTACAGAGGTGCAGTGTAACAAATGTTCTGCTATAGTGTTTACACTGTACTTCCACTACACTGATCATTTGTAACAATGTTAATGCTACAGAGGTGCAGTGTAACAAATGTTCTGCTATAGTGTTTACACTGTATTTCCACTACACTGATCATTTGTAACAATGTTAATGCTACAGAGGTGCAGTGTAACAAATGTTCTGCTATAGTGTTTACACTGTATTTCCACTACACTGATCATTTGTAACAATGTTAATGCTACAGAGGTGCAGTGTAACAAATGTTCTGCTATAGTGTTTACACTGTATTTCCACTACACTGATCATTTGTAACAATGTTAATGCTACAGAGGTGCAGTGTAACAAATGTTCTGCTATAGTGTTTACACTGTATTTCCACTACACTGATCATTTGTAACAATGTTAATGCTACAGAGGTGCAGTGTAACAAATGTTCTGCTATAGTGTTTACACTGTATTTCCACTACACTGATCATTTGTAACAATGTTAATGCTACAGAGGTGCAGTGTAACAAATGTTCTGCTATAGTGTTTACACTGTATTTCCACTACACTGATCATTTGTAACAATGTTAATGCTACAGAGGTGCAGTGTAACAAATGTTCTGCTATAGTGTTTACACTGTATTTCAACTACACTGATAATTTGTAACTATGTTAATGCTACAGAGGTACAGTGTAACAATGTTTCTTATAGTATGAAGCATTGTTTCTGCTCAAGTGTAGTCTTTTTCACTACATTGATTCAGTGTGACAATATTTCAGCAACATTGTAACAGTATTTTCATTCAAATTTTAGTGCCAATATTTCAAATATAATGATATTTAGCCATATTTCCAGTACAGCATAACAGTATTTCCACTAAACTGATTCAGTGTAACATTTTTTTCTGTTACAGATCAAATAATGATACAGTGTAGCAGTATTTCTGCTAGTGATAATGTTGCACTGTATTTCCACTACAATGTTACTTTGTTACAACATTTTTGCTACAGAGATACAGTGTAACAATGTTTCCTATAGTGTGAAAAACATTGTTTCCGCTCAAATGTAGTCTTTTTTCACTACAGTGATACAGTGTAACGATATGTTGGTTACAGTGTAACAGTATTTCCACTAAATTTTTACTGAGTAGCAGTATTTCCATTATGAAAATATTTAACAATATTTCCAATTTAGGCTAGCTTATCATTGTTTCCACTGAACTGACGCAAAGTAACATTATTCTGCTACAGATTACACAATGATACAATGTATCAGTATTTCTGTTAGTGATAATGTTACACTGTATTTTTATTACAATGATACATTGTAACAATATTTTCACAAAAGAGGTAGTGTAACAATGTCTCTTATAGTGTGAAGCATTGTTTCTGCTCAAGTGTAATCTGTTTTTACTACAATGATGAAGTGTGACAATATTTCAAATATAATGATATTTAACAATATTTCCAGTACAGCATAATAATATTTCCACTAAACTGATTCAATATAACATTTTTGTTACAGATCACATAATGATACAGTGTAGTTGCAGTATTTCTGCTAGTGATAATGTTACTCTGTGTTTCCACCACAATGATACTTTGTAGCAATATTTTCACTACAGAGGTACAGTGCAACAATGTTTCCTATAGTGTGAAATACTGTTATGTTCCACTCAGCATGCCACATACACCAGTGGAAGCTGGCATCTTTTCAAAGTTTAGAGACAATTCTTATAGTTCAGGTGTAAATTTATATGTATATATATATATATATATATATATATATGTATGTATGTGTGTGTGTTTTTTGTTTTAGCTGCACATTTTTTTTGCAGTTCACATAGACAATGCTGTAATAATTTAAAAGTACAAATATTCCATGTGAGCAATCAATTAATAGGAGGTCATACAAACTGCATGCATGACAATAATACAAGAATTTTGAAAAATGTTGATTCAAATAGTTTTAGATTAAATAGCACTGCATAACACTACTTGACAGTAAAATTTTGCAGTGATGTGCATTGTTTAAATTGCATCCATAATAATAATAAAAAAACTGAAAACAGAATATCGAATGCTCCACTCATGTGAAATGCACTTTAAATTACAGTATCTATAAAAAGCGCTGTATAAATGAAGTTTATTGTGCTGGAGCTCTTGTGCGTCATTGGTTAGAAAAGGGACACACAGATAAGTGAGGAGACCTTACCTGCCTGATTATGCAGTCTCACCACTGGTTAGTCCTTGAGTGACGACTATTCCCTTCTTTGCTACCCAGAGAGAGTTAGAGAGAAAGAGAGAGAGAGAGAAGGCTCAAATCCTCTGTACCCATTGGACATCTAACGACAAGTGTCGGAAATGTTTTCATGCTCCTCTGAGCATTGGTTTGTGCCAGGCGATCAATGAGCTGTCAGCATCACAAAAACGGACCGACTGTCAGTTTCGACGCCATTCAGATCGCCAATGCTAGAATGAAGGGCTCCCACTCTGTCAAGAGGCACCGCATAACTATAGTAAGTGCTAATTACTCATTCTAATTAGGATGATTAAATTTAGAATAGAAGGAAAAGGCCGTTTGTAATGAGGCTGTTGTAATGTGCAAAGCCATTGAGAGTCAGAAAGGAAGCAGATTTGTTGACACAGGAAGGTTTTAATGTGTAATGCACTTGAAACCGGTCCAGGCTGTGAGATTTTAGAGCATATTTGGCAAATGTTTAATCAGAACAACAGTGAATGAACCCCTCAAATGGCGTAAAACCCGATTGATTTTGTTGTAACACTGTGGCTGCATCAGATATTGACTGAAGTTGTATTGAGACATTTAAAATGAAACTATGTTGAGATCTTATCAGCAACAACAATGTTATTATAGGCGGTTTTCATGTTGTGATAGAGAAATATTACTCTGTGCTCTAGAATGTCCTAGATGAGAGCGTTTGTCCTAGAGGGAGAATTTAGGACACAGTCTTTTTACGGATCTCTCATGGTCCTAAATAATGATTTCAAATGATTTTGCACTGCAAACTCCAGTTAACATACTTCAGACTTCTCGTTTGATGTTTTTTAATGCAGTCATTCATGCATTTAAGATTTAAGTGTTTAGTCTCTTATTAGTAAAAAAAATAGCACTGACTCAGCACCTGCTTTTCTACAAATCACAGCTAGTTTGAATAAGGTTTTGTACCTGATAGACTTACGTTCCTCAGATTGGCCATTGAAAATTGTTTGCTAATCTAGTCTAATCTAGGTTACCATTTTAAATGTAAACATTAAATTAATTTTTTTTTATTTAATATTGTGTTTAATGTTAGGTTTGAATATAGGTTTTTAAAGGTATTTAGACTTTTTAAATCCCCCTGTTTAGATGGTAAATGTATCCTTATTTTATCAAGTCAAGTTAACCAGTTCCTATTTACTGTGATGTTATTCATCGAATGAGTCTGACATTTGTAGTTACCAGTGTTAATTTTGACAGCATATTTTGATTTAGTTTTAGTCAGTCTTTTGACTAAAATGCCATTTAGTTTTAGTCATATTTTAGTCATCTGAATTGTTTTTAGTTTTAGTCGACTAAATATCATAAGATTTTAGTCGACTAACTTACAATAAATTTAGTTGGGTAAAATCGAATGGGTTTAGTTACAGTGTAATGCATTTATATCCCTTTAAAACCGAATGCACAGCTGCAATGGATGCAATGTACTGATGCACGTTCTCCCTATTGTTTACATTCACTTAAGACGTAATCAACTGTGTTTACGTGAATACTCGTCAAAACAGACAATTCGACATCATTTTGTGTGTAATTTTCTGTTCATGCGACGCGAAAGAGTACTCGCGCGCTGTGAGAGGCGCTTTCTGTGTGTGTGTAGTGTCTGCGCTCAGAAAACCGGACCGAATTGAGTTCACTCTTGCGTCGTCAGATTTATCCATATGTCTGCTCTTCTCTTACTCCCACATATTGACATTATTTGAACGTTTTATGCGACGTGCAGCAAGTGTATTTTAGCTTATGTCCCACCGGTTCATATGTACGTGTAACCTCCGAACCACGCAGCAGATTCGTTCTGAATGACTCTCATCCCAAATTGTCCCTCCCGAACATTTTCGTCTCGTTTTTATTCGTTGACGAAAATGTCAATAGATTTACGTCATAGTTTTTGTTATTCAAAAACAGTTTTAGTTCGTTGTCGTCGGTGAAAAAAATGTTGACGACAATTATGACTAAATTTATTAGTCAACGAAATTAATTCAATTCAATTCAAGTTTATTTGTACAGCGCTTTTCACGATACAAATCATTGCAAAGCAACTTTACAG
>NW_015544213.1:1603407-1617585 GCF_001515605.1 Sinocyclocheilus anshuiensis | reverse complement strand
TTATTATATGATGCAATCAAACTTATAGCAAAGTGTGGTAGTTCTGTATGTTGTTTCAGGGTTGGCATCATCTGAGGTCCTCTGAGGGGTTGGCATCATCTCTTCTCAGGTGTTCTGGATCCAGACTGAAACTTGTGTAAATCCTAGGCAAAAACAGAGAAACAAATAGAGACATAATTAGCGTAGCTGCTGTTCCAACCAAGCTAAATTGATTTGTTTAACCCAAACTAAAGAATAATAATGTGCATTTGATCAGATATAACTGCAGTAAAAGATTATGAGATGCATTATTTGAATGCTTGGCCAAAGAGATGTGTCTTTAATCTAGATTTAAACAGAGAGAGTGTGTCTGAACCCCGAACGTTATCAGGAAGGCTATTCCAGAGTTTGGGAGCCAAATGCGAAAAAGCTCTACCTCCTTTAGTGGACTTTTAGTGGAAATTAACACTGGTAGTTACAAACAATATCTGCCATATTACTCATTTTAGGGTTCAGTATTAGCCTGGGAACAAAGCTCAGATGAATCACATAAATTACAGGGTGGCAGAATGCTCTCACAATACCATTACAAATGTGCTTTGTAGAGCTTCTTGGCATGTTAGTGCATGGCTTTTCTATCATACTGGTTGGTTTAAAATATCTGTGCGATGTATCTTTTTCTGTTACTTTTACTGAATGTGAATTGCCATTTGCAGCCCATTTCACTTGTTATGTTACATATTTTTGATTGAAAGAAAATATATAGGACGGAACTTAATTTAATCCATTGGGAGTAAATTAGACTCACATGTGTTTGATCATGAAGACAAGCACTTTTTTCTTAGTGGTTCACAATAAGACCAGAAGCATGTATCAAGGTGACTGGCTCTCTTTAGTAGTTTATTGTAATCATGTTAATGGTTGTGGCTTGAGGATCAGTAATGGAGATTAATATTTTGTTCCCCATATTGGGAACTGGTTTGTGAGTATTTCCTGTAATTGCTCTTGACTTCATTCTCTTATTCCTCGTTATTAACTTAATAACTAACAACTGAATGACTCCCATACTAGTATGTCAATCAGGTACCTTAAAACCAGATGTACCATCATGTAGAATGTAAGTTATCAATCGAAATATTGTTCAAAAGTTTTTTTTTTGTTTTTTTTTAAGAAATTAATATTATTTTCAGCAAGGACACATTAAATTGATCAAAAATTACAATGATGACTTTTACATTGTTAAAAAAAATTATATTTCACCAAATCAATATATTAGAATGATTTCTGAAGGATCATGTGACACTGAAGACTGGAGTAATGATTCAGCTTTCTGAAAAATGATTCAGCTTTCAGCTGTCTGAAATGTTGATTCACAGGAATAAATTACATTTTAAAGGGGTCATGAACTGCCTTTTTATTATTTTGTACTGTTCTCTGAGGTCCACTTATAATGTTATCAAGATTTTTACATCAAAAAACATCATAATTTAGAAGTAATAGGCATAATTTAGAATTTTCTGTCCTGTTTTGACCCCCTCATCGAAACTCTGTTTGAATAGCTGTGGTGGATTGTAGAAACGCCACTGCTATGATTGGCTAACAGTTGTGTATGTTTGTCAGCCTACATCCTTCATAGATGGACGCTGCTGTGATTTAGGTTAAAAACGTGTAAATAGTCAGTACATATCAAACAATATCAAGCAATAGTGACCACGTAATAAAAACAGTTACTCACACTTGTGTGTTGCGACATTACTATCGAATCTGGTGTAGTTGGTAGGCTACAGCATCATCTTTTAGTTTCAATCTTTCTCAAAATCCTGCGTCAAATTGTGCCTTGTTTGTAAACAAATCTGCGGTAAAATGAGGTGAACAAAGGAGGACCAAGTTCTTACTGACGCGGTCTGGAGCTTCATTAAAAATAAAGTTCATCAACTCTTTCCTAATGTAGGGATTAGAAGCAAGGCAATGCAGACTGTTTTTCCACATCTTGGCACTGCACAGCGTCTTGTTGTCTTCGGAGCCATCTTTAGTTTAGTTTCTGCGTAGACATGCGCGAATCGGTGGGCGGAGCTAAACAGGCAGTGATGTAGAAGCAGGGGTTGATCTTCTTTTGTGGAGGCGGTGTTTAGCCACATTGTTACATCATAAAGTGGCACAATCCACAACCTGTTGTTTTGGCAGACTGGCTTCAATATAAGCTGTTTTTAGACTAACGAGAAAGTTTTGAGTTCTGAAACTTACAGGATGTTTTTAAAGTACAATGACCTCTTATATGTCAAAAGATCAAGGGAATTTTGATTTCTCAGTTCGTGACCCCTTTAAAATATATTCAAATTGAAAACAGTTATTTTAAATTGTAACGATATTTCACAATATAAGTTTTTTTTAAATAAATTCTTTTATAAATTCTTTTAAAAACTGACCTCAAACTTTTGAAAGGTAGTTTATAGTGGGGTACAAATGTCTGAGACCACATTGCAAATTTAGTATTGATAACTGAATTTAAAACTGGAAACAAATAAGTTTTAGGGTTTAAAAACTGTAACACAAATCTATTGTTATTATGTGAAATGAATAAGAAGTATTTATGATTCTGCAATATTTGTAGGTCATGAATCAAATAGATAATTTTGAGCCAGTGACCATGTGAACTTTTTTGTGCAGACGGTACAAAATGAAGAACAAGATGCTCTTTGGAACATCTTGGCTCCTGCCTTTGCTTTCATCCACTGTTATTTTGTGGTAATACAACTAAATGGTTATTGATTTTTTTTTCTTTTAAAAAGCTTATCTTTGATCTGATTCATTACTGTATGGTGCTGCTCTCATCATTGTCTCAGTGCTGCTTTATGACATTGAAGGCTTTTATGAGCTTCTGCTATCTATTTTGGACCTTAAACCTCATTTTGTAGTTTAAAGCAATAGTTCAACCTAAAATGAAACTTCTGTGATCATATACTCACCCTCATGTTGTTCCAAACATGTCTTCTGTGGAACACAAAAGGTGATTTTTCAACAATTCCATTATTTGTAGAGCAAAATAGATGAAGTAATACTTTATATGACTAATGGTCATGTAATAGTTGAACTAAAACCTGTGGAGTTTGAATTACAAAATGAAGTAATCTTGACCAAGATTTACTAGTACTACCCAATTTTATAATGCTTAAGGTCTTTTCATGACTTGAATAGCATGACTCACAGTGATGCAGGCAACATCTTGTTGTTCTGTCTCCTCTCATGTATTGTTTCAGTCTCCATCCACGTCATACCTCATTTCCTGGATCCCTTATTGAGAGATATTGTTCATTTTTCTTTATCCCGGCAGCACGCATGCTGTGGCCTGTTCATCTACATTGAATATTATCATTAAGATGTCTATTGGAGTTCTTTTGAGGGCTAATTTAAGTCCCTCTGTTCCAGATGGACCGGCATGCTGCTTGAAAATGTATCATAGATGAGTCTTCGCTGTGCAAACCGATGGTGTCATCACTGCCTTTTGTTTGCTCAGTGATGCTGACATATTAAATAGATTTACTACAGTCATGGCCACTAATTATCATCGCTCATCCATTACAGTTATTGATTCAATGAGGTAGCTGGGTGTTTTTGTCTTTTGGGTAATGTTGTTTGAGATGTTAACATCATCATTAGTGGCACTGAACTATTTTACATTCTTATAACTTCACATTCACTGTCAAACTTTAAACAAATAGTTTACTCAAAAATTGTAATCTGCTGAAAATTTAGATCAAGTTGTAGATGAGTTTGTTTCATTGGAACAGATTTGGAGAAATTGAGCATTGCATCACTTGCTCACCAATGAATCCTCTGCAGTAAACGAGTGCCGTCAGAATGAGTCCAAACAGCTGATAAAAACATCACAGTTATTCACAAGTAATCCACACAACATCTTGTGAAGTGAATAGCTGCGTGTTTGTAAGAATCAAATCCATCAAGACGTTTTCAACTTCAAACCATTACTTTCACCTAAAATATAAGCCCTCTTTCCATAATGCTGCTTTCTTCATTGAAAGTCTGAATCAGGAGAGAAATATGCACAGATTAAGCACCGTTTACAAAGCAAAAAAGTCTAAAGCGAATATGTCTGTGGATTCTGATGTGAGAGGACAACAGGTTATTTAGCCTACTTTTTCACTGTAGGAAATGGACTAGTCGTTTGGCCAGAAGTTAAAAACCTCTTAATAGCGGATTTGTCTCTTACACGCAGTAACACGCATCTTTTCACTTCATAAGATGTTAATTGATGGACTGGAGGGGTGTGAATTAATGGTGAATTATTGTGATGTTTTTATCAGCTGTTTGGACTCTCATTCTGACGGCACCCATTCACTGCAGACAGAGGATCTGGTGAGTTTTGGTGATCTCCAAATCTGCTCCCATGAACAAACAAATTCATCAAAATTTCAGCAAATTTTCATTTTTGGGTGAACTATTCCTTTAAATTCACTGTCACTTTAAATTCTTATAACTTAATATTCACATAAAAACGCTGGTGTCCATTTCTATAAAGTAGCAAATCTTAGTTATTCTTGACTGGCAGGAAGAAACTTTGTCTTCAAAAAATCAGCAAAAAAAATTAATTTTGAAAAAGTATCCCTCTCTATTTCTAAAAGGATGCAGCTCCAGTATTTTTCAGCGAAAAAGGAAGTCAAAGCAGAAATCCAGGAAACCATCTGACATTTTGTCCAGATTACTTTATTTACATGTCTCCCTTATGAGGGGAAACTTAAGAGGCACTATACTGTAGCACAAACAGATGTCAACTGAAACTCTTTGACCTGCTCGGTTCACAGATATATATCCTTGATGGGAGGAAATGAAGATATTTCCCGTGGTGAAGCTCCTCTTTGAGGTTGTCGGGTTCAAATATCTTCATGCAAACAGCATTTGACATTCCCTATGTTTTCATTTACCTGGCATTTAACAGCTGTCAGACTACCAAAACGAATGCAGTATACAGAGATCTCCAAAATGAGTAGAATTTTAGTTAAAACTTTTTAATGGCATGTTCTGACAGTTTTATCTAATTGAAAGGCTGTTGCATTCACACAAAATTATATGGAAGTTTAGGATTGAGAATGCTCTTGAAAGTCTCTTATGCTTACCAAGGCTGCATTTATTTGATAAAAAAAAATACAGGAAAAAACATAATATTGTGAAATATTTTTTTACAATTTATAATAACTGGTATCTAGTGTAATATATTTTAAAATGTAATTTATTCCTGTGATGCAAAGCTGAATTTTCAGCATTATTACTCCAGTCCTCAGTGTCACATGATCCTTCAGAATTCATTCTAATATGCTGATTTGCTGCTCATGATTTTTTTATTATCATCAATGTTGAAAAGAATTGTGCTGCTATTTTTGTGGAATTGGTACTACTTTTTTTTCATTTTTTTTTTCAGATTTTTTAATAAATAGAATGCTCAGAAGAACAACTTTAATTTGAAACCGAAATCTTTTGTAAAATTATAAATGTCTTCACTTTCAGTTTTGATTATTATAATGTTTCCTTGAGCACAAAAAATACTTTCTTTAAAAAAAATCTTACAGACCCCAAACTTTTGAACAGTAGTATATTTGTCTTTACTAATCTTTTTTCCCCCCATCTGTCTCCAGCACACATCACACACGGATGGGCGGAATGAAGTGGCGTCCCGTCCAGGGCGGTCAGGGGCCCGCTGTCGGAACTCCATCGCCTCCTGTGCCGATGAACAGCCACATATCGGCAACTACCGGCTCCTCAAAACCATCGGCAAGGGCAACTTTGCCAAGGTCAAATTGGCACGACACATTCTCACAGGACGAGAGGTGAGCTTCATGAAGATCTCAATGGAGAACTTTTGGATATATATATATACAGTATATATATATAGAGCACAATTTTGCTTTTTTATAACTTTTTTGTATGATAACATTTTTTGCAGTTAACCACATTTTCTACATACAAATAATGCCATTATGCAAAAAAAAACAAAAACTTAATGGTCCTTAAAATATCAATATTATAAGTAAATTATTATAAATAAATAGTTTTTTTTTTTATTTGGGAATGAAATACGACCCAGACTTGTTCCCAAATGCTTTAGTGAGATTCACTGTTGAGTTGAGCTGTGGAGATAAAATCATAATATTGAGGCTCTTTTACTGGCTACTCGTCAGACTTCATTGAACAAGGCAGTGAAATTTATTTTTTCCTCTTCTCTTTTTTCCTGCAGGTGGCCATAAAAATAATTGATAAGACGCAACTTAATCCTACCAGCCTTCAAAAGGTAAACATTTCAGGATTACTGTTGAGCTATAAAAACCAGTCCTTCTCATTCTCAATCTCCCCCAGCCTTCTCTCTTTTAACTGGTTTAAGGATAAGAGTGTGCGAGAATGGAATCCCCCTTTTGTCCTTCCAGAGCGAATTAAACATTAACCACATATTATGTAGATAGCATGACTGTATTTCTTTGCAAGGGACAGTTGCTTTTGGACCGCTTTCTTTTTATTGCCTATTTTTAAAATCCCTGTTGTTATCTTTTCAATTTGACATTAGTTGACACATTTGTTTTCATCAGCACAAGATGCAGACCAAAAATCAAAGGGACTTCTGTTCAGAGTGGTGCATGATGGTAGAGCGGTAGCTGATGGAGGAACCCTCAGTGGACTTGGATTTCAGAGGCAGCTAATAATAGCAGGAGCCGAGAAATCAGAATGAGAGGCTCGAATAATAACTACACATATGCAGAGTGGAAAGCAGAGCGCTTAGATGGAACTCTTTGCTTAGCTTGAGTCTCCTGGAGTTTGTGACCGGTGTGTTTTTTACCTCCGGATGGACCGTATAGATCACATTGTCACATTGAGGCCAATGTGAGGTGTTGATGTTCTCTTCCACTGGCTGCCTTTTCCCTAAAATTAGCCGGCACTTGTTTTTCCAGGCCATTGATTTAGGCCGTTTTCCATTTGTGAGCCGAATGACAGCCCATGGCTTAGGTTGTGTCTCTGGAGCGGAGGTGGTGATCTGTTTGGGGCATAAGGGGCAAAGACTGGGTGCGATCGAGCCCCAGTATGTATTTCCAATTAAGATGTCATGTCCTCAATAACCTGAGGTTGATTAATGAAGGTCTGTTGGTTAGTATTGAAAAGCATCTGTCATTGTTTGGTTTGCTTTACATGGCATTCTTGATTGAAGGCATGAACGGAGTAACTCATTTGCAAAGTTTCCTTTAAAGTGATTGTGGAACAGAAAATTTAGACAAGATGGGTTGGCAAATGAATTGCTAGATGTTGTTTTTAAAGTGGCTGAATGTTATGGCTGATACAGATGTATAAATACTAATGTAGCCGGTGACATATAAGACCAAGATATATATGCATGGTGTTATATTTAATTTCCAGACATTTGTTTCATTTGTTTCAGTTATATTATATTTTGTTTATATATATATTTTTTTTTAAATAATGACAAATTTATTTAAAAATAACACACTCTTAATAAATTAAATTAACATTCATACAAGTTTTACTTCAAATTCATTAAAAAAAAATTATCAAATGAACACAAAAGGTGGGAACATCTGTACATTTTTCAGGTGTACACATGATCAGATAGGCTAATGTCTTTTCCTGGCTTATATGACGGCCTACTACTAATTTTAAATATGGCTAGATAATTAATGATCAGTAGTGTAAGTTTTTTTTTAGTTAGTGTAAGAAATTATTGCCTTTATTCAGAAAGGACACATTGAATTGATCAAAAGTGACAGTAAAGACATTTATAATGTTATAAAATATTTCCTTTTTAAATAAATGCTGTTCTTTTGAAATCTATTCGTAAAACAATACTGGAAAAAAGTATCACGGTTTTCATAAAAATATGACGCAGCACTACTGTTTTCAACAATGATCATAAGAAATGTTTGTTGATCATCAAATCAGTATATTAGAATGATTTCTGACGGATCATGTGACACTGAAGACTGGGGTAATGATGCTAAAAATTCAGATTTGCATCTCAGAAATAAATGACATTTTACAATATATTCAAGTATAAAACAGTTAATGTGAATTGTAATAATATTTCACATTATTACAGTTTTTTTACTGCATTTTTGATAAAAGAAAATGCAGCCTTGGAGAGCATAATAGACTTCTTTCCAAAACGTTTAACATCTTACAGACTTCAGACTTTTGTGTATGTTTTAACCCAACACGACCATAAATAATATGACTAATTTGTTCTAAATGCCATGAATAATGTTCATTCAAATGTCGATATTTGATGTCAGATTATTTCAGTATTGTTCAACCGAGTATACCGCTTCATTTATATTATTTTCTCTCGACCTCTGCAAAGATGATGTTTCCTATCTCTGTCTATAACTCTGTCTGCGGTAGTGTGTAATGACTCGTCTGTACTGCATAGTCCTGGACAGGAGGCTGACTCATTATCACCGCTGATTCAGAACCTGCAGCCGTTACTCACTTTCACTGCTTGACATTTCAGAGCTCTGATATCTCATGTAGGGCTGCACGATTAATCGAATGCAATTGTCATGCGCAATTTGTTAGTAATGCCGGTTCTGTAATCAGCAGGAGATTTACTGCTGATCACAGAACCGTGCTTCACTGAAAGATGCGCATGACAATCGCAACTTCTGTCGAATCGTGATCTCGATTCCATTTCGATTTATCGTGCAGCCCTAATCTCATGTCTGGTCTTTCATATTATTATGGCGAAAGGGGATGTTGGGGTATTGGTAGCCGAATGGGTAAGATGCTACACTGCGAATATAAAGGTTGCAATAGGTGCAATTGAAGAACTGAGTCCTTAGAGACTTTCCTTGCAAGTCGTTTTGGATAAAAACCTCAGCTAAATTACAAGTAACAAGGTAGCTGCACTCCTCCTACTTACTTTCTATAGAGACCAAGGTTTCTTAAGCAAAACGGGGTCACAGATTGTTTTATCTTCCAATTGACTGGAAGAACTTGTATTCAGTTCTGGTTTCAGCTTTATCTTTCTATCTTATCCTATTTTTTACTTAAGCATTAGATTCAGTATCAGGTGCAAAAACAAGCTTTTATAATGGCAGTTTATCTGTGTTGGGATCTTTGGCGAAGGTCTTGAGTGTTGCTTGTTGTGTAAGTCGCTTGTTGTTTTCTTCTCTGGACTTTCTAATGAGACCCACATGTGGGAGTGAATTGGAAGCGGTGACCCCGTTTGGTTAAATAATAATATCGTCAGTAGTGGACAGACAATGGCTTGGATGGCAGTGCTAGAGCTAGATCTGAAAGTTTGACCCATATTGTCGTAGTCCATATCAGCGGTTCTCAATTCCGGTCCTCGCGTACCCCCGCTCTGCATGTTTTGCATGTCTCTCTTTGTTAACACACCTGATTCAGATCATCATCTCGTTAGAAGTGAGCTCCGTGCATGAACTGTGTTCTGATTGACATGGTCCCTACACAGTGTCCATTGCTCCCTACTCCCTGAGCAGGGGAAATCTATTGAAGTTTACTTCACTTCGGAATATTCATTTACAGATTTGCGCTGCGCCGCTGCCTGCAGCGTCTTCACACACATACGAAACTTACTAGAGAAGCGTGAAGTGAGACATAATATACCTCTGTAAATAAATACAATTTAAATTCACGTCTCGCACACTTAAATGCCCTTTGTATGGAACATGCACGCTCCCTTCAAACTGGAATCATGGAGGAATATCCGGTAATGTCCACTTCGCAGGGCACTTACAGTCAAATATAACACATCTGAAGCAATAAGAGAAACATTCAAAATGTGCAGAGCGGGGCTACGCGAGGACTGGAATTGAGAACCGCTGGTCCATATCACTCCCTGCATAAATAAAGAACTATAAATTAGGCTATTAAAGGCATACTTTAATACGGTCATTTACTTGCCTTCATAAACCTGTATGACTTTATTTCTTCTGAGGAATGCAAAAGAAGATATATTAGAAAAAATGCCTGTCCATACAACGAAAGTCAATGGGGTCCAACGTTGTTTTGGATTTCAGCGTTCCTCAAGTTGTTTTCTTTTGTGTTCCACAGAAGACAGACAGTCAAACAGGTTTGGAACAACATGAGGGTATGAACGTGATGACAGAACATTTGTTTTTGGATGAACTGTACATTTAATTATGTTTCTGGTTGGTTTCAGGAGTTTTTAGTTGTTAATATGTGACCCTGGACCACAAAACCAGTCTTAAGTCGCTGGGGTATATTTGTAGCAACAGCCAAAAATGCATTGTATGGGTCAAAATTATAGATTTTTTTTTTATACGAAAAATCATTAGGATATTAAGTAAAATATATATATATATATATATATATATATATATTTAAAAAATTTAGAATAAAAAATTAAGTGCCATGCACTTTTGTGTTCATGGTTCTCACTTCATGTTTGCTGTTAGCAACTCTTTGTGGTTTATCACTCAGCAAAAGAAACTCTTTGATATTATATTGACACTTACAGTAGAATTTGACATGACATGGACATGCATAGACATGCAGTGATACTAGACATAGAGAAAATCGCTATGCTTGATACCGAGTCAGTTTTTACACGTCTTGGAGCCGCTGTTTCGATTGGCATGCAGCACTTTGCCGTTAACCTTAGTATTCACATACAGCATCCACCCACACACCTCAGGCCCTCTCACAGACAATGACCACTTCTCTGCTTCCCAGAGCTTACCATACATCAATGGAAAGCTTATTTATTCAGCTTTCAGATGATGTATAAATCTAAATTTCGAAAAATTTACCCTTATGACTGGTTTTGTGGTGCAGGGTCACATATGAGACTGTATCAAATCACAATTATAGTTTTCTGGCGTTTAGTTCATATTTGTTTGCATTCAAGTCATCTCTTTGCTAGTGTACTCCTAAACAATCCCAATGTACCTTTTATCTGCAGTTAAAATGTATAGTTTTTCTTTTCTGGGACAACTAACCAAAAATATTGATGATGCACCTTGTATTCATATTTTCTAGAATTGATCTAACTACAGCATCCACCCACACACCTCAGGCCCTGTCACAGACAATGACCACTTCTCTGCTTCCCAGAGCTTTTTCTTCTTTGTCTCTCACCGATGCATTTTTTATTTGCGTTGGTGCGACCTCTTACGCAATTGCCGAGAGTGGGAAGACTAGTTCCTTCTTGTTAAAATTAACCTCTTTTTATGTATGAATATCAGCAATTGACAAACCTGCGATGGAGTCAAGGTTGAGATCTCGGAAGCACACCAAGCGTTCAGTAGCTGAAAGAAGCGCGTGAACGTCATGGATGCATGTTTTTAGATCATGCATGTGGGTGTACTGTACGTGGGTGTTGATGTAAGAGAGAAGTGCCGTTCAATGGTCCCAGATGATTTTTTTCTGCCACTAGTATCCTAGAAACTCTCATACAGCATTTCTTTTCTTGCAGCTAGTGAATGAGGAACATCTGAGATCAGGGATGGGAATGAAAATGGGATGAGTCACCATTTCTCCTCTGAGAAAAGGCCTTAAATCCTAAGTTCATTCTTGATCACATTGCTTTTATTTGGCCTAAAGCAACATCACCCAACACCTGCTCAGATACGCCTATTTCTAGTGTGGTACACAGATGGTTCGGCCTCTCCTTTGTGTGTGGTCATGAGGAAAGGACAAGTGCTTAGGGGTATTTTATAAATTATAGGTTAGAGCCCTATAAATTAGTTTTATTTTTTCCAAAACTCCATTTTATTTTTTCCCAAATTCACATTTTTTTGTCTTAAATTAAATCTTGGCAATCAAAAAAATCTAATTAATTGAAATCATGAAACTTATACAATTTAACAAAAAAAAAAATGGCAAAAGAAACTTTTATTTTGCAAGTACATGTTAAATTGATCAACATTTCTAATGTTACAAAAGATTTCTATTTCAAATAAATGCTGTTCTTTTAAACTTTCTATTCCTCAAACAATCTTGAAAAATTGTATGATGTTTAAACAAAATATTAAGCAGCACAACAGATTTCAACATTGATAATGATATTAAATGTTTCTTGACTACTTATTAAAAGTTAACAATTACATATTTAGGGCCCTATGAAATCGGTTTTATTTTTTCCCAAATTCTGTTTTCTGTTTTATTTTCTGGATTCTGTTTTAATGGTATAATTAATGGTTTACTGGTTTAATTAAATATTTAATAATCAAAAAGCATGTCTAATGTTTGATTCATACTATTTGAAAACAATTATTTATTTATTTACTTATTTTTGTTTGTTAGTTTATTCTTTTTTTAACAATATAGGGACCTGAAATGTTTTTGTTTTGTTTTGCTTTATTTATTTATTTTTTTATAAATTCTGTTTTCTGAATTTGTGATTTAATGCAAATTTATTAGCGGTGATAATCAAATGAAGGCATAAAACATAGCAATTTAATCTTTTAAAATGTAATCAAATGAAAATTTTGCAATTCTTTTTATTTTTGGCAAACAAAGTGAAAAGTGGCAAACAAATTGAGGTTCACTGCTAAAATTAAAACATGGAAGAAAAATTCCATATTAAAATAAAGTTTAAATAATTTTATTATTACTTTGAGAAGTACACTAGTTTCTGTGTGTATATGATATGATGATAGTTTTATCAAATTAAATGCTGAAAACACCACAAGCATCACGTAACATGCTTGAGTATGTGTAATACTACCGTACCGTGGTTTGATTTGTAGTACGGCCCTACTTTTGATATATTCATTCAAAATTTGCCAATTTCTCTGACGTTCTGTGTTAGACTGTAAATTCCATTTTTATGACTGGATTCCACCATTTCCTCTGTGTTTTTCACATCACGGAAATCATAGGACCCTAATAGGTGTTCTCCTGAATTTTTATACAACTACATATAGGAAAATGAGAGCGATTTAACAATGGGAATGGGAATGTTTACAAAACCCACAAAACCTCTGCAGTCTGGCAGCATTTTGCGGGCTTGTCATCCCGCTGGCAATGACCTCATTTGTGCTTGCATCATCTAGAATGCGATGCATCTGTGCAGGTCCATTTGTTACTTGTTTGCCTTATTATGTCTGGATTTGACCTGATTTTTTGTAACATCTGGATTGGTTATTCCTGTCCTTCTTTGGTTACCATCTAAAATAATTGAAAATACTGTCTATAAAGAAACATGATTATGTGAATTAATTTTTTAAAGATCTAAAATGCACAACTGTGGCACCTTTCGTTCGCTCCTCTAGCCAGACATGCAAATCTTCAAGTGGCTACTTTGTTCTTTTTTTCTCCAGCTGCTGATATCATGGACTTCCCATTTCCCATTTGTCAACCAGATTAGATCTTTTTAATCGTGAATTTCTTTGGTATTAGCACACTGCCTGCCTCTAATATTGGCATTTAGAAATTGTACAATTATTGAAGCAATACACACTGCAGTTTTTAAAAACAAACATCATATCAAAAGGATTCACACCACATCCTATCAGAGAACAGCACCACCCAGATGGGCTGAAAGCTCTCTTCTTCTCTTTTATCCATTGGTGTCTTTCCTCTTCTTGTTATTGTTCTGTTTGTGTGTCAAGGATGGAACATTTTCTTCATTTTGTCTGGAAATTGTTGTTAGATGGCAGACAGACCTTACAGGACGCAGGTCTTGTTTCCTAGGTTGTAACTCCAGCTGCTTAGACACATTTAAAGGGGTCATAGGATACCCATTTTCCACAAGTTGATATGATTCTTTAGGGTCTTAATGAAAAGTCTGTAACATAGTTTGGTTAAAATTTCTCAATGGTAGTGTAAAAAACAATTTTTTTTACCCTGTCAAAAACAGCTCTTTTCAGAGCATGCAGATTTGTAGCATTTTCCTTTAAATGTTAATGAGCTCTGCTGACCCCGCCCCTCTCTTCCGAGCCGCTCTCAGAGAGACTGTTTACTTTAGCCGCATTCATCGTGAAACTTGCTAATTAGCACATTATTAGGAAAGGCGATTTGCAAAGATTCGTTAAAAAAACCTTACACTCACTTCTTCTGTAGGTGAAGCTGGATCACGAATGATTCGCGCGAACATAGACGCATTTATGTAGATTAGGGGTGCATTCCCTTCAAAAACAAAAATAATCCACTGTGTCTTCAGCAGCTCAGATGTCGGGAGTAAACGACGACTGCTATGTT
>NW_015544213.1:1588942-1603331 GCF_001515605.1 Sinocyclocheilus anshuiensis | reverse complement strand
ACACACTGCCAGCACACATTTCAATTCAAACAACTTGTAAAAGTGCATGTAGCATCCTATGACCCCTTTAAGAAAATGTCTGTGATGCTTATGATTTGGATTAATTTTCTAAGGCACATTTGAATTAAAATTAACAACAAAAGGTATGCATGTGTATGGATGGGCGAGAAATCTGTAGTTATATTTAGCATAGGAGTGTATAGTCTGGATATGAGAGTTTTATTATGTGCATTGTTTGTGATTAATTGTGTAATTATGTAAACTACCGTTCAAAAGTTTGGGGTCAGTAAGATTTTTTATTTATTTATTTTTTTAAGAAATTAATACTAAAAATGTTATTCAGCAAGGATGCATTAAATTGATCAAAAGTGAAAGTAATGACATTTAAAATGTAAAAAAAAAATGTCCAATTCAAATAAAAGCTGTTCTTTTGAACTTTCAATTTATCAAAAAATATCCTGGTTTCCACAAAAATATTAAGCAGCAGCTGTTTTCAACATTGATAATGAGAAATTTTTCTTGATATTAGAATGATTTCTGAAGGATCATGTGACACTGAAGACTGGAGTAATGATGCTGAAACTTCACCTTTGTCATCACAGGAATTAATTACATTTTAAAATACATATAAAAGTATTTCATATTCTTGATAAAATAAATGCAGCCATGGTAAGCAGAAGATATTAAAGACATCAAAAAAATATATGCATCCTTGGTGAGCAGAAGACATCAAAAACGTAAAAATCTTTTGAATCGTAGTGTATATAGTTAAGAGATTTATGAAAGTATGCAAATAATTATTTACTTGTTCCTTGTAGATCAACTGGCTCTACTAGAACCACAAACATTTTTTTCGTAACACCAAGAATGTCTAAATTCATAATAAAGGCCGCACCATGCAGCAAAACAGTATTTAGGTTTGATATATTTAGCTTTAAGCTTTAGTTACGGTATTCAAGCCGGTTAGGAGAAGCGTTATGAAAAGAATAATATACCACAATAACAGACATTCCTATTTGCATGGGATTACATTTCCCCAGAGTTAACTGAAAAACACTAGGTAATTTGTGCCGTAATTTTGCCAAGGTTGTTTGAGGGGAATAAACACAGTCTTGTTTTATTCAGACAGGATCACAAAGAATGTCTGTGAAACTCAAATTTACCTAATTTCTTCATGGCAAATGAGTCCTGTCCAAGTTAGGCTAAAGCTATAAGACAAAGCAGGCTCGGTATGTCCCATTGTGCACTAAAATTGTGGCTTTCCGCACTTGATTGACATCTTTTAACTCTTTCGAAGTCATACACTCTCAGAAAAAAGGTACAGAAGCCGTCACTGGGGCGGTACCTTTTCAAAAGGTACACTTTTGTACCTTTTCGGTTCAAATATGTACACTTTAGGTACTAATATGTACCTTTAAGGTACCAATATGGACTCTTTAGGTACAAAGGTGTGCCTTTTGAAAAGGTACCGCCCCAGTACAACTTTACAGTGACAACTTTTGTACCTTTTTTTTCTGAGAGTATACTGTACATTATGAAACTATGCTTGAGCCTTCAGTATTTCTTTGAATTTTGTCTTTCATTTCAGCTTAGTTGTTCAATCTCTTTGATCCTTCTTGAGGTTCAGGATGTTGTTGCGGCTGGTATTTAGTCTACCTTTTGGTTATTTAGGTCCTGTCTTGAGTATGTGTCTGGCAGAATTAATGATTTGTGAATGGTTGGTTGTGATCAAAGCAGACTGATTCACCAGCTCAACAGCTAAACCTAAATGTTCCATATTTTTGAACAAAGGAACATCTAAATATTTAGATCTTGAAGTTTCTATTTTAAGTTCTTAAAGTTTTTTTATTCTAGCATGTCTGGATTTGCTGTCATAAATGCTGCCTAATGTAATTAGCCATCTTTCTCTGTTCAAGCCTTTAATATGCTGACGTGCTCTTTGTTGGTAAAAAGTGTTCGAAAAGGGAGTGAGAGAGTGACAGAACTACAGTAACTTTGTGTTTTCTCAGGGAACAAATTTAGACTTGTTTTTTTGTGTTTATTTAGTGGTGCTTCTTCACAAATCAGACAATTCATGACTCGGTACTCAAGCTCAGGTCTCGACTCGGCTGCAGCTGTTAAAAGCTCATTGGATTTGGAGAAGATTATCAGTGAAAAACAACGTAGAATGATTTCTGAAGGATGTGACACTGAGACTGGAGTAATGATGCTGAAAATTCAGCTTTGCATCACAGGAATAAATTACATATTAAAATATATTAAAATACAAAAATGTTATATGTTACAATATTAATGTTTTTACGGTGTTTTTAATCAAACAAATGCAGCTTTGGTGAGCCTAAGAGACTTCTTTCTTTTCTTTTCTTTTCTTTTCTTTTTTTTAATTATACAAACCTGGCCTTTTCTAAAAGATCCTTAAACAAGCACATAATTAAGCTCTAAAATATAATCAGGGATATGTTATGACAACCTAGCAGGAATTTTTTTCTTGCTGCATTCTAAGCACTTATTTTATCTCTTTTCATGAGTAATTTGAGAGTGTTTCATGTTCTCAGAAGTGGAGCGGCGTGAGGAACGGTAACTGCTGTTTGCATGCACCTTAAACGGGGAAATGAGCCGTGGAGGAAGTTAAAGACACAAACACGTTAACATGCTGCTGAGGGAAAGTGGGCTTTCGTCCAATTAGGCCAGCCGAGAGATCCCTCTGAGCAAATCTCATAATGTTCTGTAATTATAATGTTCAGTAATTGTGATGAAGGTCTGCGTTCACTCACCCTTAAGTGTGTCCAAACTTGTATGTCCTGCCCAAACGTGTTTTATATTACTTTATGTGTCCCCTTTCTACTTTTCTAGTTCCCATAAGCTGTTTGATTATCAGGTGATGGTAAATCTTGACTCGCAGGTTTTTTTTATAGGAAGCTCTTTATAACTTGCCCTAATATATTGGCTGGCAGTCTGGATTTATCAAAGGAGGAAAAGAAAATGAAATATTTTAGGAAGTAAATATCACCCTGACGATTCATTGAGCTGCCTCATACCCTTCATCTCTGGATTATTTTACCTAAATATGTCTGTGTGTCCCACTTTCACTTTATATTTATATTGTCCGAATGTCATCCAAATCAGATGGACAATGTTTGGACAATGAGATCTGAGCTCCGAATGTTTACTAAAATGGGAAATATAGTTTGAGTCGTATGTTTGTGTGTTATGTAGCACGTGTTTGTGCATTAAGTTTGACTTCCTGTTGTGGTTAGTGGTTTAGGGACATTCTGTTTGATAGATCATCAATTCAAAGTGCTCAAAGAGAGATGCTTCCTCATCTAAAGTAAACCCAGTTGGGTTTTATGTGTTGTTTATCTTAAAGGAGCCATGTTTTGTTTCAAAAGAGAAGAAAAAAAAAAAAGTAATGAAATGGCCCCTTTAATATTGTGTGTGTTTGTTCTTGTGTATGCTTGCATGAGTTTTTGTGCCTTATTTGGAGATTCTAGCACTGTACATATTTTTTAAATCTCTACTTCTCTGTCATGTTGACAGTGTGTGGACAGTATTGTTGGTATTTTGACCAATGTGAGTCATGACACGACCTGAAAATGGGTTGCAGGTTTGTTCTGATTTCAGACAACATGGGAAACAATGCAAATGCAAATAATGAAATGCAAATAACCATATAATTAGTAATGCACTGTAGAATTTTTAATTATGAGTATTACATATTGGATAGTTAATCACTTATTTCCCCTAATTTTGAATTTAGATTACCTTAGTCATCATCTAATGCTCACTTAAAGTTAATCTTTAGAAACACTAATAATTTAATAACACCATTAAATGTAATCTTTAGCCAATCTCAAAATTAATATGCATTTTTTATACTGTATATTATAATTATGTGATGCATAAATTCACTTATAGCATTTACATTTATTAAATTTTTTAATGTTACATTTTTTGGTTTAGACAAAATGTTAAATATTATTATTTGTATTATTTTTTAATGTTAAATATGTAAATAGTGTATATTTAGTGTAGAAAAATAAATGTTCAACTTGTAAAAGGAAAGAGTGAACACTTTCCCAACACAAATTGTGCTAACCACAAATATTCAAGATTTGTGAATATTATTGGCTGCTGAATGCTTGAAACTATTGCAATTTGAGACTTATTCAGTCTAATTGTTTTGCATTATTGTTGTGTGTATGCAGTTCATAACTGAACATGTGAACCGCTGGTCTGTATTACTGCAGCAGCTCATATGCTACAGATGTGTAATTGTAGAGGTAAGAACTGTGTGTGCTGTGTGGACGGCCCCTCTCTTTCTTAGTCAGTACAAAAGACTGAGTGACTTCCTGTTTATGAGATGTGCTGAGAGAGGAGGGGTGTGTGGGGTGATTGTTGAGGGACTGCAGAATGGTTTCCTGTTTCTCCACTGCCAGTTGCCTACTGGTATCCAGAGTGACCAGCTTGTGATAAGTGTTTGTACAGTGGTGGGTGGGGCTATTTTACGAAACCTCAGGAAATCAGCTGGCATTTTTACTTTTCCTTCACAGACCCATCAACACAGGACCCTTTATGACTTGATAGTCATAAAAGAATATAAAATAATAATAAAGACGAACAAGTCATAGAAGAATCCTGAAAAAAAATCCACAAAAATATTAATAAGCACAACTGTTTTCAACCTTAATAATAGAAATAAAAATGTTTCTTAAGCAGCAAATCAGCATATTAGAATGATTTCTGAAGGATCATGTGACACTGAAGACTGGAGTAATGATGCTGACAATTCAGCTTTGCATCACAGGAATAAATTGCGTTTTAAAATGTTCAAATAAAAACAATCATTTTAATTTTTTTTGTTGTTTGTTTTTTTGCATTCTGGAGAAATGTACTGAGTTCAAAAAAATTTTTCAGCATCCATTTAAAAATACCTGTTTTTATAAGCTAATACTTCACTTTATTCATTTAGATATCATCTCATTGTATTATTGTCGTTTTACCAGTGCAGTGAATGATTCTTTCTTAGAGCTAAAAGCATGAACTGGAATGTAATTTTCCCCTCTGCTGTCTTTGATGTCACTGCTCAATATAGTTATTGGTGAGGATTTGGGACTGTGCACATTCTTGCGGTGCCATCAGCCAATCAAACTTTGTCATGTCATTTTCTGCATCTCCAGAGTGATTAGTTAAATGGCATTTACGGCTCAGGTGATTAATTCAAGTACTTCAGTGGCTCTGATGGTAATTCCTTAGGAATATTATTTTATAATTACTTGCACTAATGTTTTAACAGGCCTACATTTAATGCTCCAAAACTTTAATGGATTATGCTAATCTATTTGGCTTTTAGTAAGTGAATAGAAAAGCACAGACAAAAACCTCTTCCTTCAGAATTTCATGTTTAATTCAGTGTGTTACTTGCATATTTGTTAAATCTACTAGCAATTTCTGAGTGAAAATTGTAGTGAAGTAAATTCTACAACATTTTTTTTCTTTGTACTTCCAAGTGAAATAGAATATTAATTGAGAATAAATTTTATAGGGAATTTGGATCAAATTCGATCGTAAAAAGTGGGCCAGACCTGAATGAGTCAAGTTCTTTGGTTATGGTTACATTGAATTTGCTTACTTCTGAGATTCCTCAGTGGCACCAACCAATGATCAAACGTTCATTTGCCCTTAAATACTACAAACCTGACTCATTCTGCTTTCTCATGTCTGATGAATTGACAACATGCAACTTCATCTTGGTGTGCTTTTCCCAGGCGTAGGCCAAGGCAGAGGGTCTTCAGCGATTGCAAAGAGAAGCACCATCACTTTGTGAAACTCTAGTGAATTATTCAGCAGTGCTGTGTGTTTTCCCACAGAACACTATTGAGTGTATTCATTGTGAAACACAGGAAGTACTGTAGCTTTCACCTCAGGGCATGAGAAAAACACATTTTTCGAGAAATGCGCACATAAAAGTGCATACTGCAATTGTGCTTTTATGCCATAATGTTGAACGTGCACTGTGAGCACATGCATGTGAGCACTTAACATAAATGCTGCGCTAATTGCTTGTAGGTATATTACAGACAAGATCGCATCCATTTACAAAAGTGCATGCATGTGTTGTAGAGAAAGCTTTTCTCTGCAGTGCAGCTATACTCCTACACCCAACATCAGGCACTTGATGCTGACGAGCATGGCATCTGCACGGTGTGTTATTTACAGGCGAGCATTCAGTCCACCTAGAATTTGATCAAGTAGATGAGTAGATTGTCACCTTCATCTCATTTCAGACCTACTGGTCATTCCTTCCTCCATGCAGTTACAATTAATGGGGGACTGGAGCTTTCACGCTTCAAAAAGGATGTATCAGAGAAGTCTGTACAAGTCTTCTGAAGTCATACGATGTGTGAGCAGACGAAAATTTCCCTATTCACAAAAGTCACAATTGATTGAAAACAAATTGTTCTTCTAGTCTGATTGATTCTACATATACACTACTTTTATTCATTCATTCATTCATTCATTCAATAGTTTTAGTATTTATTTATTTAAATTTTTAATATTTTGTAAGTTATATTATTTCCATAAGTTGTAATTTAAGTTATTCATCAAAAGCAAATTTTTCTAGTCTCACCAGATTGAGGCTATACATGCAACATTTATATTTATTTATTTATTTATTTTCACAAGTTAAAAATTGTCATTATTCCTTGAAAACAAATAATTTTTCTAGTTTGTTCTGATTAATACTGAACATATGCAACATTTTTTCTAATTTATTTATTTAATTTATTTATATTTATTTATTTAACAAGTATTAATATTTTATTAAGTTTTATTATTTTCATAAGTTAAAATTTAAAGGTTAGGGTTTGTGACAGCCACTTCTTAATAGAAAGAACTCTATAAATTATGATTTTGTATACATTTTGCTTATTTTAAATCGCAATGATTGTTATTGTTGATCAGAACACATTCTTGAAAAGCCTAATATCTGAATTCTTAATTGTTTTTTAAAATGTCTTTTTATTGTGAGACTTCAGTTTGATAAATCATTTTTATTCATCAATTAACTTTCAATCTTATTCATCATTACATCCTTTTTTTTCTCTTATAAGTGACACAGATGGGTCAATGATGAGTAATTGTTTTACACTCTCAGCAGTGTGCTGTGTTGACATCTAAACAGGAAGCTCTGGATGTCCAGCCACAGTTTGTCATCCACATCTCTGATATTACTGATGACTCCTCTTTTACGATTCACAGAAGATGTTAAACAGCTGATGTTCCACCTCAGAGCAGCTCTGCTCTAGACGCCATGCCCATCTATGTCTGGATGGCTTCCGCTCATTAGCGGAGACCTCGCTCTCTTTAATTAGCGCTCTGTAATTGGTGGCTGCGGGCTAAAACTACCTCTGTGCAGTCTTTTCTAGAACATGTGCTCCCAGCATCCCTCTTTCTGCAAGTTATAAGGAAAAGCCCCAGACCATAATCTCGGCAATCTGTTTTGCCAGTTTAAACGCCGTCAGCCTGTTATCAGGCCCCGATTATCATGGAACCACCCGGTACTGTTTTGTAGTTTTATATATCAGCTTGTTGTGTCCTTTGTTGTGTATGCTTTGGTAAGATCAGTGTTTCCTGCAAAATTCTGCAGATGAATATATAATACAATTTATATATTATTAAAGCGTTATTTTAGTGTAGTTTTTTTTTTTAACCATTTTAATGTCATGTTTTAAAGATGTAATTTTTAATATTTAATTATTTCAATATTGTCATATGGACAACCAGTCTGCAATAATGCAAATTTAAGATTCACACAAAAGCGTTCACTGAATTTGACTGTTCATTCATTTCATTCAGTAAAGGGTTTATCAGACTGATTCAAACAGAAAAGGATGAGTTTGTGAATTTTTTGTATGATTCATTTCTGTTTCCAACAGATTCAGGCACTTCATTCAGTAAAGGATTTGATGATATTCTTTATAAAAGTTAAGACTGGTCCACATCCTCCTAAAACGCCTTGTTTAAACACGCCCCCACATGTCTACGTCACGATGTGGGAAGATTTGCATAACGCCGCCCAAATGTTCACGCAAAGAAAGAAGGCGTAACTTTATTGTTGCCGCCGCCGCCGCCATGTTGTGAAGGCGCTGTGTGTTTCATTGCGAAAGCGAAAATACTTTGTTTGGCCTTCGCTTTTCAGACCGATGAGCTTTGTAAAAATCGACGCGTTTCAGAAAGGCGGGGCATAGAGGAATGTACAGTATGTACAGTATGTGGAAAATAATGTTTTTTGAACCTTAAACCGCATAAATGCATTTCATTACACCAAATACACAAAATAATGTTATTTTTAACAATAGCATATGACCCCTTTAAGTCTTTCATTACCATTTTGACTGTTTTGGTGAGTTAATCAAATTAACTCAAATGATAACTCATAAGTTTCGGAGTCTTTATAGGCAACTCATTCAGTGAGTTGCCTAAAGATTCAGTGAGTTCATTCAGCGAGTTGCCTAAAGATTCAGTGAGTTCATTCAGCGAGTTGCCTAAAGATTCAGTGAGTTCATTCAGTGAGGGATTTGTCAGGCTGATTCAAACGGGTAACTCCGTCTTTGTTGGCCAATTCACTTACAAGAACGAAGACATCATAATAGAAAGATGTGTTATGTTGGCATTGTTTACTTTTTATCATCACATTCAGTGAAGTCTTCATATCTGATCAAATATGATTTATTTTGCTGTGGCGCTGTATATTCAATCATGTCTGTGTGGAAGATAAACTGCACAATGGCTGTATGAACAGATTGTGTTGCCACTTTTCATGCACAAAGTCACAGGCTGTGTTTACAGCTAAATTTACTCTTTTACGCTCTCTGACCCGTTGAAATAAGATGCCATCATTTGGATCTGCCCTGCTCTGGGCAGCTACTGTACTACAGCGATGGGGTTCAATGGCCACAAGCGTCCACTTTGATGTCAGCTCAGGTTATTCTGCATCTCTAAAGTGCCTGACAGTGTCCACTTGTTCAGATATATGAGAAAGCATGTGAATAGTGTTTGTACTAGTGCTTTAGTATAGATTGCTGGTTTAGAACATTGCTGGCTGACTAAGAGCCTAATTAGCCCTGCACTCGGAGGGTTGTATTGATTTTTAGTTTCTTTTCGTGCAATGACTACTGACTATTGAACTCTGTGAAACGGGCACAAAACATTTTGTACCTTTCACGGTTTCTCACGTTTTCAGTCTTTTCGAGTGTGACTGCACGCGTCAGAGTGACGTAAATACTAGACTCTTGAAAAGAATTGGTGCGTGTTTGAAGGTGAAGAGTCTGGCTGAAATGCTAAAGTGTTTTTGTAAGGCTTGAGAGAGTTAATGTATGGATATATGGTGATAACATAAAGAGAGAATGATGGGACAGGAATTACAAGGCATTTTCAATTCAATTCAATTAAATAGGAATGGTAAAAGTGAGCTTATTTTTTTCATTGACTTGATCAGCCAGTGTACTATAACTTTTCTAAATGATCCTACATGTATTTTCGCCTGGTGAACAATAAAACAAAATTCCCATAGATTCATGTTAAAGGGGGAAACTTCCTTCCATATTTAGAGACCATTCAAAAGTTTGGGGTCGGTAATGTTTTTGAAAAATGTTTTTAAAAGACGTACAAAAATACAGTAAATACAGTAATATTATGAAATATTACAATTTAAAATTGTAATAGTTAATATATTTAAAAATACAATATATTTCTATGATGGTGGTGTTCATTTTCAGCAGTATTAATTAAGTATCTTTAAAATACTAGTTTAGTTTTTGTTAATATTTTGAATTAGATGTTAATTTTGTATTTTCCATTATAGTAATTTTGTTGTGTTTTTGTCATTTTTATTACTTTTGTTGTTTTTAAGTATGTCTATAGTTTTTTTTTTTACTTCTGTTTGAGTTATTTTTAAGCTAAATGAAAATGGGAAAGTAGCCTTGGAAAGTAGTTGAAATAAAATATGATTTTTATATTTTATTTTATTTCAATTAACATGTATTTTATTTCAACAATAGTTTTAGTTAATTATTATAACCCTAATTTTCAGCATCATTACTCCAGTCTTCAGTGTCAAATAATCCTTCAGAAATTCTTATATGCTGATTTGCTGCTCAAAAACATTTATTATTATTATCCGTGTTGAAAACAGTTAATATTTTTGTGAAAAACCATGTTACATTTTTTTCAGGATTTTTTGGTTAATAGAAATTTCAAAAGAACAGTAATAATTACTTTCAAGAAAAAAAAAGATTGACTCCAAACTTTTGAAAAGTAAACTTTATAAACACCTTTTTTTTCTGTCTTCTCTTTCAGCTCTTCAGGGAAGTAAGAATAATGAAGATTCTAAATCATCCAAATATTGGTAAGTTGTCCTACAGTATCTGTTTTTAGAAGCTCTCTCTCTCTGTGGAGATGTTTGGGAATGTGGCGCACAAAGTGGACGGTAGTGGAGGCCTCTCTAATCCCCTGTGCAGGAACTCCCTCTGCTTTTCCCAGAGCCGCCACACCGCTCCTATTCAGACGGCCGAGCGGCTCCTCCCGGCAGCACAAAAGCACTCCTGTATGCCTCTGTGTGTTCCATTGTTGAGCATCCATCATCTGACGGCCTGCACATGCCTCTCCTCCCCCCTCCTGTCTGATGATGTCATCTCTGAGCGGCCCCTGGCCCCACACTCACCCCAATACCTTAATCAGCCCGCCATTCCTGGACATGAGCAGGCATTTGTGTTCATGAGAGACCCTTGTTTTCTATTCTAAAATATGTAGTTCTAGTTCTGGATGCTGACAGGTCAGTGATAGCATGAAACTATGAAATGGCACAAGGGTTTTCAAACTTTTTGATGACAAATACCCCTAAATATGATGATCCCCTTATGAGGAACTCCCTTCTTAAAATATAAAGACAGCTATATACACTGATGTTCAAATGTTTAAGGTCAGTAAGATTGTTTTAAGAATTTAATGCTTTTATTAAGCAAGGATGCATTAAATTGATCAAAAATGACAGTAAAAACTTTTACATAGTTACAGATTTTTTTTTATTTCAAATAAATGTGGTGTCCACAAAATATAAGCAGCACAACTGGTTTCAACATTAATAATAAATGTTTCTTGAGCAGCAAATCAGCATATTTCTAAAGGATCATGTGACACTGGAGACTGGAGTAATGATGCTGAAAATTCAGCTTTGATCACAGAAATAAATTACATTTTAAAATATATTAAAATAGAAAACCGTTATTTTAAATAGTAATCATGTTTTTCAATATTACCATTTTTTTAATGTATTTTTGATCAAATGAATGCAGCCTAATAAGCATAAGAGAGACTTCTTTCAAAAACATTCTTACCGACTGCAAACTTTTGAATGGTAGTGTGTAAAGATTAATTTATACTCTGTGAGAAAAATAATAAGCATGATATTACAAAGACAAGACATTTAAAATGTTAAATGAATTAATTATCATAATTAGGCTTAAGTAATACGCTTCTTTTGTGATACTTAAAGGGGTCATATGATGCGATTTCAATTCACAGTCTGTAAGTACGTTTTCATTTAAAGGATTTGCCACTGATGATTCAAATGCGAGTTTTGGGCAGTAGGGTAGCACTTGTTGTTTGTCATTTCTCCGATCACAAATGCAGGCAGAGTTTTATGTTGGGGTTTAATGTTTTTGTCTCGTCGCTCCTTTTATGTACATAAAACATAAGCTATAAACAAAACCAAGCTGCTACAAGGTAAATCACAATAATACAAACTTTGATATGATGCAAAAAAGTATTTAAAAATCAGACAAAAAAGCTTTAATGACAGAAATAACTATAGTCCCATGATGCTTTGTGATTAACTTAATGGAGAAATCTAAAACATTATATATAATGTAATATGATAAAGTATAATATTTAAACATATATACATATATATAATTTAAATATACTTCTTAATTATTTATCTAGTTGAAATAATGCAGACTGCTGCCTCCACCAAAGGAAATCATTAAAAATGTGATTCTGACTTTGTTGCACTCTATTAAAAACGGTGCATTGTGTATTAATGATGACTTAAATTTCAGTCTGTTTCTCACACAGAGCTATCACATGATTTTAGAAGATTTGAAATATTTTTGTGTTGTTGTTTTGTCTGTTTCATAGCTTGACAGACATGATCAGAGATAATCATTATGAACCGTCATTAACTTGCAAGAGTTGTATAATAATTATTCAGAAAATTCATTTTTTGCTCCACTGAGGAATTTGGAACAACAGATGGATGAGTAAATAATGACACAATTTAAATTTTTAGTTGCACCACTACTGCATGATGGCAGAAGCATATTAGCCTGACAGATTTATGATGACCTATTTTCAGAATAGATGAAGTTTTGTTAACGATTCACAAAAGCTTCAAGTGTGTGTTTGTGTGCCTCTGAACTCAAACATCGCTGTCACAGAAGAAGAGCACTGCCTTCGCTGGCATTTACGGCATTACTAAATTTAGCGTACATGTTGGGAATACGTTTGATGTTGTGTTGTTGGGTAGTGTTACTTAAACCTGGCCCGTCACTCACGTCTCAAACAGCATTCATATACAGTAACGTTTTCCTGGAACCACGGCGCATGTCTGTGCAGTTATAGGTCAGCAGGGAAGAGCTCTGCAGGCACACTGTGAACTGAATTATATTTCAGCTCATCTAGATGCTTTAAGAGTACAGCTGGAGAAACAGTGATTAAGATGATGAATCAAAGGGTTTTAGAAAATACTTTATACGAAGAAATGTCCAGGTCATATCATCACATCCCGAAATCAAAAGAATAAAGCTAACATCAATTAGTGAATTCATTATAAACTAACAATGAACAATAGTTTAACTGCATTTATTAATATATGTCAATGTTAATTTCTACTTTTACTTTTTACTTTTTAGCATTGCAAACTGTATAAATAACAACATGAGTTTATCAGTGAACGATATTATATTTAAAATGAACACAACTTTAAAAAGTTTGGGGTCAGTAAGGTTTTTTTAGTTTTTTGCAAGAAATTAATTTTATTCAGTAAGGATGCATTACACTGATCAAAAGTGTAATTAAAGACATTTATAAAATGTAATTCCCTCTTTCAAATAAATGCAGTTCTTTTGAACTTTCTATTCGTCACTGTTTCCACCAAAATATTAAGCAGCACAGCTGTTTTCAATATTGATAATAATAAAAATGTGACAATGAAGACTGGAATAATGGCTGCTGAAAATTCAGCTCTACCATCACAGGAATAAATAAAGTAAATTGTAGAATATAATAAAAATGGAAACTAGATACTTTAAATTGTAATAATATTTCACAATATTACTCTTTTACTGTATTTTTGATCAAATAAATGCAGCCTTTAATATATTAGAAGACTTTTAAATAATATATATTTTTTACATATTTTTTAATGACAAAAATGCAAAACACTTTATTATTAGATCAAAATACCTGTTGCGTAATGTTAAGGAATAGAATCTTATTGTGAAGTGTAACCAGAATAAAAAAATAACTTATATTGTGCTTTTTTTAAATTGTAACATTATTTTATTGTAACATTGTACATTTTAATTAGCCAAAAAAATGTATGACACTGATTTAATTAGTCCAGAAGACTTGATGCCATTGTAAGGGAAACAGGTCAATTTAGCTCAAAGGGAATCGTTTAAGATTTTATAGGGAATTTGGACAGAATCACGGTTTTACGGCTGATCACTGAGTCGGCCAGCGATTAGCCGTATAACATCAATTCTGCAATGGATATTAATATCCAAAGTATAGTGAAAACACTATTTATTAGCACAGTAACAAGATCGGCAGTTTAAAGGGGTCATATGATGTGCTTTCAATTTTACCTTTCTCTTTGGAGTGTTACAAGCTCTTGGTGCATAAAGAAATCTGTAAAGTTGCAAAGACTAAAGTCTCAAATCCAAAGAGATATTCTTTATAAAAGTTAAGAGTCAACCACGCCTACCTAAAACGGCTCGTTCTAACACGCCCCCACATGTCTACGTCACAATGTGAGAAGATTTGCAAAACACCGCCCAAATGTTCACGCAAAGAAAGAAGGTGTAACTTTTATTCTCGCTGTAGTATTGTTGTTGCCGCCGCCATGTCGTGAAGGTGCTGTGTGGCCTTCCAAAAGAGGACGATATCCGCTCCATCATGCCTAGAGCTGATCCGTGCTGGTCACTGAGGAAATACATCAACTTCGCGCTGTGTACACCCCGAGTCCAGCCCGGGGTCTCCACATGTGGTTGCCGCAAGCCCGCCCGCCGCCACTCACTCAAGCCGGCCTCCGCTCACTCTAGGCCTC
>NW_015544213.1:1576827-1588572 GCF_001515605.1 Sinocyclocheilus anshuiensis | reverse complement strand
TAAGATATGGATAAATCTAAGTCAATATAAACTAATCATAAAACATATGATTTCACACAAGTTGCAGGAAGAGAGAAAGTGAGGAAAGAATGAGTTTAAGAGAATGAAAATGTGAAATTCCAAGTTTACAGCAATATATGCAATTGCATAGACCTGAACGATCATCAATCACTTAATTAACCCTCGAATTGAGTTCCTCAAAGGTTAAAATTTATATTAAATGCACCAGTTCAGCTAGAATCTGGAGGTACTTGCGTTGCCTGTGTAGGGGGGTTCCCTTTGTTGTTGTCCTTGCAGAAAAGGGGGTTTCTCAAGGTTGCTGATTGGCTGGAAGTTCAGTAGTAGTTGAAGTGACGTCTTGAGAAGCCAGTGGTTGGGCGTTGGCTGAAGATGCGGAGTTGTGGGCTGGTTGAAGTTTTGAGGCGGTCACAGACTCGAGGTGAACTCAGAGACAAAACTTAACTCCGAACACGAAACTCTCAATGAAAAAGAAAATAAATTAAAATAGAAGAATAGAAGTAACGAGACTAGATAGGTTTTCTCCTCATGGTTTTAGAGGAGCTGCTGGCGTGTAGGCCAGAGCACGCTCAAGGAGCGCTAAAAAGCAGTGGCAAAACGCAGTGGCAAAAAGGCAAGGAAAAACCTAAAAGCATGACTAAAGGCTAGAAGCGAAAATCTTAAAGCTAAAAAAAGCGTAATTTGATGGTATTCTGAGTATTTAAACTGGGCTGTGGGACACCTCCCAAATGGTGTCTTGACCATTTAGATATTGTCTTTGCTCGGGGTGTTGTATGTTTCTCCTCCCAATTCATAAATCAAATGTTATCTTATAAGTCACATGGTCCGAATTTTCCCGCTCTTGCAGAGTATAATTTTGGACATGATTTCTATAACAAGAATATGATACATTTGACAAAGAATTGATTGGAAGAAACGTTTCAAGCAAGAAGATTCAAACACACACATACTAAACATGAATATGAACCCTTAAGCTATTCAATAGTTATTAAAAACACATACACAATAAGTGATTAGAACATGATAGTCAAATGTGTGGGTTACATACATGATATGGAGTTAAGCAATGGACTATTCATTTATAAGTGCTTTTGAGTTCATTTTGGTGCATCTACGTCTGTAAAAGACAGTTTCCGTGCCATTCTGTGAACATAAGGACATGTTCTGTGAAGACCAGAGAGGTTAAGGTCTCCTAAGGAATCTCAGTCTGGTTCTTGTCTTCTAGGTGGGGGGAAGTCAATCCAAAGAGCTCGTGTTCGTGATTACTATCATGGATTTATATGTGATGGTCATGCTGTGCATCTCTTTGACCATCAATCTTGCTTACTTGCCCCAAAATTGCGGCCCCTCGTGTTTCAACCATGTTCTTGATCGAATCTTAAATTGTCTGATTCAGTCTGATACCCTACACCATTAACCACAAACTTTTACATTTGTGTTTTGCTGCATCCACGATAACAGACAACTGTCATATCGGCCTGCAATTCAAGCAAAACCGTGTTTGTCAGAACAATAAAACCAGCAGAATAATGATAATTGATATTCATGTGTGACTTTCTCTGTCTCTTTCTACAGTAAAGCTGTTTGAGGTCATAGAAACAGAGAAGACACTTTATCTGGTGATGGAGTACGCCAGTGGTGGTGAGTTTGATGAAGCTAATATGACACTGACTGCTTATGAGCTCCATATGTTATGTAATCTTGTGCAGCCGGCCCTGTAATTCTGCATAATGAAGCATATGAAACTGAGAACGCATGAGCGCTATGTGATTCGCCATGTGCGTCTCCTCTCTCCACAGGGGAGGTGTTTGACTACCTCGTAGCACATGGGCGAATGAAGGAGAAGGAGGCCAGATCTAAATTTAGACAGGTACAGTACTGCAGTGTACTCTATACAGCCCTGTCCCGCCCTCTTGCTCTCACCCGGGCCGCCCTGCCCATTAACATGCCTCCTGGTTGCCATGGAAACACTAAGCTGTGAACTGCAATTGGTCGACGCTTGTGTGAGTGACGGTTGATGGATCCTGTGGCAGCTGCGTGAAGGGTTTCCCAGTGGGCCGAATGTGGCCCATATACACGACTTTGGTTTAGGGTCATAAATTAAATACGGTTTGAACAGTTTTAAGACCGCTTTTGGAAAACCACAAGTCCTCGTCAAAATTCATTTGCTGACATCGCAGCAGCCGTGCGTTGTAATGAGCTTTTTGCCAAATCTTAGAATTTTGGAGTGTTTAAAATAGCATAATGCCAGTTTTACAATATGTTTGCTGTGCATATTATGCAATTTCCTCTATGCATAGAATACAAGGACACTAAATTTCGACAAAGTCCTCAGTATTCAGCAAGAACAAAGCTATTAGACAACAATGCATTGCGCTTGTTTTCTAGATTGACCAAACGAATGCATCTGTATTCATCTCTTTCTCGATTATTTGATTAGACTTCTTAAAAGTAAGCCATTTTTTACACAAGATTAAATTTTATTTTATTCAAATAAATATCCATATATTTTTTCGTCATAATAACAATAACCTAAATTTATGCTAAATTTAAGTTCACTCAATATAATGTGATGACAATGTAGCAAACAACTGCTTTAAATATTTATTATTGCATTTTATCTACTGTTTCACATACTATTTTTTAGGTATATTTATTACATACCGTGCAGTAAGCAGTTAGTATCCCATTGTTATTTAAGTGTCACTGAGATACTATTATAATTTATGTTAATATTTTATAATAGAGGTTTTTGTTTAATTATTAATATCATTATTGGTATTATTTATCTTTTGATTAAGTTTTATATAGTTTTGATTAAGATTTCGTTTATTTTGTTATTTTAGAACCAACTTAAACTAAACGAAAATGAGAAATTTTGCCTTGGCAACTAGCAGAAACAAAATAAGTATGTTTTTATTTTTATTTATTTATTATTTTTTTCAGTTAATGTTTATTTTATTTCAAGTGATGAAATGTTTTTTTTTTATGGTTTTAGTTTGAGTTAATTATAATAAAATTAGTAATTTTGTGTCAGCGAAGATCTTCAAAATCGATTTAAAAAAAAGAACGGTGTTGTTGACATGTTTACATTTTTTAAATAATATTTTTAATAATATTTTAATAATTAAAAAATATTATTAATTATATTTTATTTAATCATTTATTTAAAAAATTATATGATTTAACTTAAAATGTAAAAAAACATTCATGTGAGTTGAAGACTCCAGTCATATCAATGTCCTAGATTATTAAAGACCAAGTTATTTTGTTATACATAAAGGTGAGCATGTTTTATTATGACCACCATGTTAAGATCACTTGACCAGCCGGATGCTACTCCATTAATCTTAATAATCCCTCTATTATCATAAACTACTTGTAATAAATTAATCATGGGTGACAAATACATGCAGTGATGGCAACGATAAGCTTTTACAGTTGCTTGATGCTGCATTTACGCCAAATTGTGCTGTCAACAAAAAACCTCCAGGTGTTGAGTGCAGTGAGAGAGCTCTAATGAGACAGCGACCCACTGACAACATCATTTGCTCCTTTTAATTACCCGAAGACCTCTTTCAACCTCCCTCCTTCCCATTGCGACCCATCGGTCTAATGGATGAGTACGGTGGGTTTGCCCACAGCTGATGCAGACATCTGTAGTCATAGCGATGGGGTCTCCCTCCCATCCTCCTCTTCTCTTTCTGAGCCCTGTGCTGCTGCTGTGGAGACAGCTTATCTGGGTCAGGCATGAAGCACTGCTGAGATTTCTGAGCAGAGCAGAAAAACCACCAGATTCTTCGACCAGCCAGAGAAAGAAATGGAAATCTGTCCCCATATCTGATGTCTGGGACATGGAGAGAGCTGCATGAATATTAAACAGTATCAAGAATGTTGTGCATTTGAGAACTAGATGAGGAAATCCACAATTATAACGAGGTATAATTTGATTGGATCACATACAGTGGGTACGGAAAGTATTCAGACCCCCTTAAATTTTCTTTCCCAAAAAGACTCATGGCTGTATTAGATCAAAAGGGTGCTTCTACTAAATACTGAGCAAAGGGTCTGAATACTTAGGACCATGTGATATTTCAGTTTTTCTTTTTTAATAAATCTGCAAAAATGTCAACAATTCTGTGTTTTTCTGTCAATATGGGGTGCTGTGTGTACATTAATGAGGAAAAAAAATGAACTTAAATGATTTTAGCAAATGGCTGCAATATAACAAAGAGTGAAAAATTGAAGGGGGTCTGAATACTTTCCGTACCCACTGTATTAACAAAATAAAAAGTTACATTATAAGTCATGTTTTACTGAAGTAATGCTTTTGGAAATCTGTCATTTGTGCGTGTTTGTTTATTAAATATTTTAGCTAATATAATGGGAGTGATCTCGGCTCCACTGCAGATTTCCCTTCTAAATCAACATTGGGAAGCGAATCTTGTTCAATTTCGAATGTCATTATAGAAATACTGTAATTGTGGGCGTATTTGTCACCTATGATTACTTTAGCTGCTGACAGTGTTTAATGTGATGATAAAGATAATGTGAGGAGCGTTTAGCTGGTCATGTCTTTGTAGCAGCCAAACTTACACAAACGTTCAAGAGTAATTTTCACTGGAAGATCCAGTTAAGATGTTTTTATAAAAAATGTACGAGGTCAAAAAAGGAAACTTACGGTATATGTGGATAAGTTGTTCACAATACCCTCTATAACATGCATTTAGAAAATAGATGAGGTGAATTTTTATTTCATGTCAACTTTTTGTGAAAGCATTCTCTGCAGTCATCAAGGCTGCATTTATTTGACCTAAAAACAGTAATATTGTAAAATATTTTTACAATTACAAAAAAAAAGTTTATTTTTTAATGAATTTTAAAATGGACTTTTTTGCCTGTGATGCAATGCTGAATTTTCAGCATCATTACTCCAGTCTTTAGTGTCACGTGATCCTTCAAAAATCATATATAATATGCTGATTTGATGCCAATGATACATTTATTATTATTAATGTTCAAAACAGTTGCGCTGCTTAATATTTTTGTGGAAACTGATAAACATGTTTTAGGATTCTTTGATGAAAATGTAAAAGAACAGAATTTATTTAAAATATAAATATTTTATAATATTATAAATGTCTTCACTGTCACGTTTGATTAATATAATGCATCCTTGCTGAATAAAAGTATTAATTCCTCAAAAAAAAGACCCCAAACTTTTGAATAGTTTTGTACGTTACATTTTGAGTTGATACTCTTATTTAAAAACAAATAAGGTCCCTCAATCTCACACCCAGATTCGGATGGTTTCGAGCTCCAAGCGTCGTCTGTGCTTCAGCAAGCCTCTCTCTCCCCCCTCATTTATCATCCCGGACCATGTGTCAGAACCTCAGCACACATGCTCCCCTGTCAAATCAATGGCATTCTGGGAAAAAGCGATGATGCCAGTTAATGTGGCGTATTAGCTGTTACACCACACCCTGTCTGTCATCCAGTCAGTTCTGTCTCTCTCTCCACGCTCTAAAACGCCTTTGTCTCCTTTTCTTCTTCAGATTGTATCAGCGGTTCAGTATTGCCATCAAAAACACATTGTCCACAGAGATCTCAAGGTAAGATCATCTTTCTGTCCCAACAAACAAAAAGTCTGAGATTATAGGTTCATCTCCTCATACTGCTATTCTCTCAAATGCCCTGCATGTAGATACGTCTTTTGTGCCGAAATGGTGCTTAAGTCAGTTCTTTGGTACGGACCGGTTGATTAAATCAATTAGCAGCCATGTCTCTGAGCAGGACAGAACATGAGCAAGAGCCCCTGAAGATCCTGCTTCCTTTCTCCAGTCTCCCTTGCGTCTGCTTTCCCCCTCCAAGTCTCCATGCTCCATTACACACTTTGTTTCCAGACTGATGCTCTGTAAATGATGCATGAGGCCAGTGTCAGAGTGAAGCTGTCTAAATGACTCGAGTGTAGGAAGCCAGGTGGAAATGTGGGCCTTTTTTATTGTGTTATGTGCTGTTGCTTTCGCTCTTTCTTTTGCTGTCTGTACCTGTCTGCTTAAATGTATGTTAGTAAGGAGTTACTGTAAGGAGCATCTTAGATAGATTACATTTACATTATATAAACAGTGAGGTCCAAAATCTGGGATTCATAATTGAATATTAACCTACAACTAATCAGTGGATTTTAGAAATTATTTTTAATAACTAAGAAACGTTATGATAAATTTAGATTTAATGATCTCTGCTCATTATATGTTCTTGGGTGAAAAAAAACAGATTCTCACAAATGCCCTGGTCTTCAAATTATTCTTTTTAGTGTTTTATTTTTTATATTCACATCACTGTGATTATTAGTAACTTTTTATTTATTTGTATTTATTTATTTTTTATTTATTTATTCAATTATCAATCAGTATATCTTAGTATAGTATATATCTTTAATGTGTATACATTGAAGACAATACAAAAAAAGGTATAAATACACTGTAATTTAATACATTTAATTATTATTAAAAATGATTAAATTATATTAAATTAAATACATGGAAAAAAAATTGTAATGGCCCCCAAATTATTTATTATAGTTTCATTATTATTTATTATAACGGTTTTATTTTACAAAAATTATATACTTAATTGTATAATATTAATTATATACTTAATATATATATATATATACTTAAATTCATATTTATTTAAATTAAAAATAAATATTTAATAAAATTATATTAATATATTCATAACATTCAATTAATATTTATTTTAATTAATAAATTAGTTGAATTATAATTATTATTTCTTCCTTTGATTTTGATGTGAAATATGACAGACAAGTCCTTCACAGTTTTCATGTGATGAGAGTATAAATTCGCTTTGCATTTCATTAATCATCAACAAACACAATACGCATGAAAAGGACTCTTTGTCTCACCTTTTTTTGTTCTGTCATGCAGGCAGAAAACCTACTGCTGGATGCAGATATGAACATTAAGATTGCAGACTTCGGTTTCAGTAATGAATTCACTATTGGGAACAAACTAGACACGTTTTGCGGCAGCCCGCCGTATGCGGCCCCTGAGCTTTTCCAGGGTAAAAAGTATGATGGGCCGGAGGTGGACGTGTGGAGTCTGGGGGTCATACTCTACACACTGGTCAGTGGATCACTGCCCTTTGATGGACAGAATCTAAAGGTTAGTGTGCTCAACCCTGAAAGGTCACGTTTGCCCTCCTAAACCTTCACAGAGAGCCATACAACTGAGAAGCCTGTGGATTTGTGTAGTGACTCATGAAAAATGCTGCATGAAATCAGTGATTTATTAAAGCAATAAGCCCCATGAGGTTATACATTATACTTGTTTTAAGCAAAATGCAGAGGAGAATGGTAAAATCATTGTAACGTGCAACCTCTCGTGGCTCATTACTTTGATAAAATAGTGATAACAGTCAATAAAGACACTAAATAATTAAATAACGATTCTTAATCTCAGTAAAAATGTGTTCAAGATGTGTGTCACAAGTGTGCATAATACTGGCTGTTTGATTTCAAATCTCATCCAATCAGATATTACAACCATAATGATCTTTTAACCGGCAGGAACTTCGTGAGCGGGTGTTGAGGGGCAAATATCGAATTCCCTTCTACATGTCGACTGACTGTGAGAACCTCCTGAAACGCTTCCTGGTGCTGAACCCTGGCAAACGGGGAACACTTGAGGTGAGGAACTGTAAAGATTCATGGCCCTTTACACAAATACGGTACAAAATAAGTATGTATTGGTCAGTGATAAGAGGTGCTTTATTTTCAGAAAATGCTTGTCAAGCTCAGAAGGTCAGTTTTTGTGTATAGCTGTTTATTTTGTTTAATTTTGGGGGTTTGCAGTTGACTAAATAAAATTTAAATCCAATTTGTGTGATTTTTGTTTTTTATGGGCCAATTTATTATATTTGAGATGATATACAAAACAATAAAAACTAGTCTGTGTGTATATATATATATATATATATATATATATTAAATTAAATTAAATAAATATTCAATTATTAGAATTTATAACATTTAAAAATATTTGTAATGTTTTAATTTAAATGTTGGTTAGTAGATATTTAACATGTTATTTTTCCCAAAAATTAGAAGGAATAATTGTTTGATCACTTCTTCTAAAATCATTTTATTTTTTTCTAGCAATAAAAATCTAAATTAAATATTCAAAATACATGAATTTAAAAAAGATAATAAAGTCAATGTTTTAATTTAAATGTTTATTTATAGTTATTTCTCAAAAAACAGATTTGTTTGATCACTTTTTCTTATATAATCTTGTTTTTATTTACAGTAATTTGGGTAACCGGGTCAAATCGATGGATTCACAGATATAAATATCTGATATGTTTAAAACAAGCTATTATTTATTTTATGGTTAATCAAACATTTTCAGTAGATCTTACAACAAAAAGAAAGATTTGAGTTTATGCATCTAATGTTTTAAAAAAGTAACGGGACACCAAAGTGTAAAGTGTTCATAGAAGGTGCCTTGATTAATGAAAACATAAACCTCTCAGCCACATTCCCAATAAACCAAGCATGTCATCTCGTCTCTTTCCCTTTATTCTCCCTTCATCATAACCTTTAGCCTGAGTGCACACTTTCATCACAGCATGCTTTCTCTTCCCAATTAATTTAACATGAAGCTCATGACCGGACACACCCTGTTTTAAACTTGCATGGTGATCTCTGCGTTCCAGTGAAACAGCGCCTCCAGTGTTTGGGGGCTTTAGGTGCAGGTTATATACTGTTCACTTCACAGCCCATAATGCACCTGCTGAATTATAGTTCTGTTGCATTAAACTCAGAATGAAATGACATCCGCTGATGAATAATTGAGGATTTGAGAGACACTATGCACTCAAGCGTGTTATATATGCTCCTTAATATAGTTTTCATATTCATATTATTTAGCACTACATATGATGAAATGATATACTAAACGAAAAAAATCTGTCCATATATATATATATATATATGCATGCATAAATCTTAACATTTACATTTTTATATTTTAATTTCAAGTCAAAGTAACTTTGTTCAGCAGTGTTGTTGCACAAATCTGTCCCACCTTTAGGGAACAGATTGTATTTTGTGTCAAGATTCTTCCAGTTGACCCACTTTAAAACATGTATTTTGCTTCCTGCATAATCATGCATATTCATGATCTAGCAGAACCACTCACACAGCCCTGTGTATGTGTGTTTCAGCAAATCATGAAGGATCGATGGATCAATGCAGGCTGTGAGGAGGACGAGCTCAAGCCGTTTGTGGAGCCTGAGCTCGATATCTCGGATCAGAAGAGAATCGGTATGAAATCAGCACTCTTACATGCATTTGTAGAAACTAAGCATAATACTGCAGAACAGGGGTCTTCAAAGTCCAAAATGTGACTTTTACATGTAAAATGAAAGGAATTTAATTTGTAAATGTTTGTTTTGTTTTTGTTTTTATTCATACCGCCCATTGTGGATGATGGCATGTTCCTTACTGCCGTTTCCACAAAGTTGTTTTGAATAAAAAAGCAGAACTCTTGGTTTTAAATGTGAAACTTCCCAGTTAGACCAGATTGTTTCAGAAATGAGGGGAAGGGTCATTAGTTTTAGGTACAAAACATACTCAACACAAGTATGTGAATGCAAACCCTCCTAGCTACACAAACTTGATTTCGTGCATCATTGAATTCTGTCAGACCACAATTCATAACACATCGCAAGTGTATATTGCATTTCCAGTGATGCTATAACATGCATTAGTGTCAGTTGGTTTTCTTTTCAGTCAGTTTTCTCTGTCAGGTCAACTTCTGTCATGGTGGAGCAACAGTTTGAAGAGAATCTTGCTGTGAAAGTCAGTGAAACTGTTGACATGCTTAGCATTAGCTACATTGCCATTCAAAACTATGGGGTCTGTAAGATTTTTTTTAATGTTTTTGAAAGATGTCTCATGCTCACTAATGCTGCATTTATTTAATCAAAGATACAGTAAAACATATTTTGAAATATTATTGCAATTTTAAATAACTGTTTTCTAATTTAAAAAGTTTGAAACATCATTTTTTCCTGTGATGCAAAGCTGAATTTTCAGCATCATTACTCCAGTCTTCAGTGTCACATGATCCTTCAGAAATCATTCTAATATGCTGATTTGCTACTCAGAAAACATTTATCAATGCTGAAAACAGTTGTGCTGCTTAATATTTTTTAAATACATTTCTTAGAAGTCTTTGAAGTTCAAAAGAACAGCATTTGTTTGAAACAGAAATCTTTTGTAAAAGCTTATAAATGTTTACTGTCACTTTTATCATTTTAATGCATTTACTTATTTAATGAATAAAAGTATTAATAAAATCTTTCTGACCACATACATTTGAACAATAATGTACCTGAATAGTAATGTCCAGTTTAACTGCACATTTGAAGGCAACTCGAGAACTGAAATTTTTTACCGCCACAGCAACCCATGTAAGCATTCACGTTTTTAGCTGGATAGACAAAACAGAATCCAAATTTACAGAAGTAATAAGAGCTTTCCTGCCTGCTCATCATTTTATTGTTATTAGTGAGTTTTCGTGGGAGTGAGCCAGAGCTTTATGGCTCACGAGAGCCATTAAGGGAGATCCAAATATTTGGATGTTTTGGCTTTTCCGCATTGCGTAATGTCCTAAGAGTCGATCACCTTTTTTTTTTTGCTCAACAGAAGCTGTTAGTCTGGCATGCTTCCTTCAACGTGACGTTGATAGTGGTTGTTGTGCCTGTGGGCTTCAGTGTAGTGCAGGGGTCGATGGTAGCTGATGTCAGACAGGCCCTGTTCTTTCCACTGCTGCTGCAGGCCCGTCTCCATTGATCTCTGAGCCCCAATTCTGTGTCCCGAACAGCATTTACAGCTAGTGCAGGAACAGTTCAATTGAGCCGAGGCTATCACATTTAGTCTAGCACGTGAAACTGTGACGACATTGAGAGTTGCTTATCACTTTTTTCATAGTAAAGCTAAAATGATACCAGGAATTATACTAGATCACTCTTTTTTACTTATGAGGGCTGTTGAGATATAAAGTAGCCAGACATTGTTCATGAAGAATTTGGAATAAACATGTTAAAACTTTGATGTTGAAGTTTGGCTAAGATGCATGTATCTCAGTTTTCGGCTAATCTGCTTTTTATATATCAGAATTCTTTGTGCACAAATATGGAAAGAGTCCAGATGCACAGGTTTTTATCAGTTGTTTTTAAAAGGTACAATGCTGTTTATTCTTGTGTTGGCAAAGCTTGATTTTCAGCAACCATTACTTGAGTTTGTTCTGGCTTTTGAAAAACTTATAGAGGCCAACCAATTTTGACTCTCAACCAACTGGTAACAGTATCCTACATTGACTGTTGGCATATGGTTTGTTGCAGATATCATGGTAGGAATGGGTTACTCAAGGGAGGAGATCCACGAATCTCTAACCAGGATGAAGTACGACGAAATCACGGCTACCTACCTGCTGTTAGGAAGGAAGTCCACTGAGGTGAGTTAGTTCACATGCTGTTTTAGGGCTGTTTGGTTGCAGTGCACAGTTGGGGGTTAAAGATCTAGCTAAATGAGAGCATACAGTACTGTTCAAAAGTTTGGGATTTGGTAAGATTTAAAAAAAAAAATGTAAAAGTCTTTTATGTCAACTAAGGCTGCATTGTGGGGAAAATTTA
>NW_015544213.1:1511408-1576230 GCF_001515605.1 Sinocyclocheilus anshuiensis | reverse complement strand
TTGATTAATTGAATTCATCCTTGCTAACTAAATTTTATTTTTGAACAGCAGTGTGTCTGAGTAAGATATGTTAGTGTGATTTGACACTTATAGTCTCAGCCTCAAGGCACAAGCCCAACAAGTAATAAATATATGCTATTGCAACTATACATTTGATTTGTTTGCAGATTTATAGTCTCTAACTCTGGAAATTTTAAGCACAAAATAAAACCATTTTTCCCTCATGTATTTGATGTCATCTTTACAACCTGTCATGGAAATTGCTGTACCTTTATTTCAATGAGTTACCACTTAGTTGCACTCTGCTCTATTATTGTGGTGTCATCGATTTTAGATTTACCCACCCATAAAGGTCATGTCGCTTAGACAACACTTTCCTGCTGAAGCAGACAGGAAAACAGAATGAGCTGCAGTGTGGGCTAGTCTTTATACCCATAGTCAAACATCTGGCGACATCTGTTTATGAATGTTTTAGACTTGTAGCATGTCAGTTGTCATTCTAAACCCATATCACTGGTTATCTTATCAAACTGGATTAGCCAATTACATTCACTCATTTCTCACTGTGCGTTAATCCTGCATTTACATCCAGACAAAAAAAAATGTTTCTGTCTCAGTTGCAGTTTTTATGTTTTGTTTTGTGTGATCACAGCTGGAGGTGAGTGATTCCAGCTCCAGCAGTAACCTCTCTTTGGCAAAGGCCAAACCCAATAGTGAGCACAATAACGGCCAGTCACCATCTCACCTCAAAGTCCAAAAGAACGTCTCCTCCAACCAGAAACAGCGTCGTTACAGTGACCAGGGTAAGCATGCGTTTTGGGCTTTACATGGTGCTTACTGTGAGATCTTTGTCTTTTTAATCTCCATTCCTCTCCTCTACAGCTGGTCCAACCATTCCCTCGGTGGGTTACCCCAAGAGAAGTCAGACCACTTCTGCAGAAAGTGACCATAAAGAGGAGGGCAGTGCACAGGCACGTAAGTCAAGCTCGTCTGGAAGCCGTGGCATGGCTCCACCGAGCCCCATGCTGGGCAACGCCAACAATCCAAACAAGGCCGACATTCCTGACGGCAAAAAGAGCGCCGGTGCCCCTGGGGTAAGTTGGTAACACCCAAGATCTTTTGTAATGTCATTGTTTGTATCACAAAATTTATTTTAAAGTGCCCCTATTATGGATAATGAAAGGTTAATATTTTGGTTTTGGGAGTCACCAACAACAGGTTGACATAATATTAAAGTGCCCCTATTATGGGTAATGAAATGTTCATATTTTGGTTTTGGGAGTCCCCAACAACAGGTTGACATGCATGCACGGTCAAAAAACACTTTCATTGTCTTATAATATGCATTTATTTTTACCTTACTTGCTCAACGACTCCCCAAACGATTCGCTCAAGGATTAATTTTTCCAAAACCCTCTTTTGCGTGACGTTAATCTGCGGTGATTGGTCCGATTGGTCTCATTTTCATTTCATCATGCCTGTAATGCCTGGTAAAGCAGCGTTTGTGAGCGCAGTGCTGCTTTGTGTACAGCATTACTAGGGAAACAACTATTTTTTCTGCTCCAAAAGCGGCACCTAGTGGCAAAGAATGAATTTGCACTTTCATTCAGACCAAAGTGAAAAGACCAACAAGTGGGTGGGCAATATGCTAATGTTTCATGTTGAAGTCAACATGAAATGGCTTGGGATTTGTTTTAAAAACGACTAGTTTCAATGATTCAGAGTCGACTCTTTCTTTTGAGAGACAATAATTTTTTACACGGTGCACTTTCAGATTTAAAACTTTGCAGGATATTTTCATTCACTTAGAGCTGTGTTACACACTGCATGAAAGGTAATTTTCAAAAATCCATAATAGGGGCACTTTAAGAGAATCTAACAATTTGGAACCAGGGTTATTATAGTTACCTAAAACTAATACCATAAAAAAAAATTATGTTACATGAAATACAATCAACCTTAACTTAAATAGAATAAAATGCAAAAAAACAAAAAAAAACTTTTCAACTAGTTGCCAAGACAAAATTTCTCATTTTAATTTAGTTTAACTTGATGTACTTAAAACTAAAACTGAAATAAAAATGAATTAAAACTATATAGATATATTTAAAAAATAATAATTATTATAAAAATGACAAAAACACAACAAATTTACTAAAACTATAATTAAAGTTAAAATGGAAAAAATAAAACTGGTTGGAACGACGTGTTGCTTAGATACATAAATTTGTTTAGTTATTTTATGAATCAACACAATTTTGGCATCAGAAAATGGGTTTTTGGATTCGGCCAAAATAGTTTTGGAGGGCTAAAATTATTGATGGAACGGGTACTTTTTAATCAGGTAAATGTCAGGTAAACGTGTCAGCTGTAATAAATATTGATTTCTTGTTTTTAGTCTATCTTTATTTTGTTAAACAAGATCTTTTAGTCTATGCTGTTTTAGTTGATGCATGAACAAAACTTAACTAAACATTATTTATAGCGTGCCTATCATCCAATAATAGCTTTGTGCTTTGCTACTTTTAAAATTAGTCTTTCAAGTTTATAACAAATTTCAAATAATAAATGTGATTTTGATGCTCTTTAATGCTCATTAAAAATTTTCCATTTCAACAACGAGTCGGTGTAGAAACATAATTATGTGATTATTAAACAAGATTTATTTTAGGTTTCGGTTTTCGGCTAAATGAAAACTTTTAATTTCGTTTCGGTGTTTCATTTAAAACAGTTAAGACTCACACTATAATATGTATTTCTGCAGAGCAATTCTGTGTCTAGCGGTATGACCAGGAGAAACACATACGTGTGTAGTGAGAGGAACGCCACAGACCGTCACTCCGTCATCCAGAACGGCAAAGAGAACAGGTGAGTCCCTGAGACCTCTCATTTTTAGGTCAAAGGTTGTGAATCTCCCTTTTCCCTTTCAACATTAACACCGGTTTACAGGAAACACCACCATGTTGCTCAAAACAGTGACTGACAACAAAGAACAACTTGCGTCTTTTCATCCTCACTCAACCAGATATTTTCACAAAAACTGTTGCTCTTATCTACAGGTTCATAAATGTTTGTGGAGAGTCATCTGTTTGCTTTTTTCCCCCCGATGCAGTATTTGAAGATGGAGCTTTGGTTTAATATTTTACATTACATTACTTTATCATGTAGAACTTAGACTGAATGTTACTGCTGAAAATTCTAAGGCTGTATAAGTAATCAAATTCAAATTTTTAAATTGAGATATGACCTGATGTTTTTACACTTTTTTTTTTTTACACCTTTTACACTTTTTAAACATCATTTATTTGATATCTAAGCAGCAGCAATATGAGATAAATGCATATTAGACAGTTCAAATACCAGTATTTGTCAATATATTTAATAATGATATAAATTTTATTAAAAATTATATAAATAATATAATAATTATATATAATATCCACAATTTTTTACCCACTTGTGAAGCCCTACTAACTATCTTACATGTCATAATTTATTTGACATATCATTAGCAAAAAAATTAAACCGCTTTTATGTATTTTTTCTAATCGCCAATCACTTCTACAGTCTGTCCTACAAACTTAAAGATGTGCAGTGTACATTGTAGTGGTTATAAACACTTAAGGAATTATTATTATGGTTCATAGTGTCAAATTGGTGTTGTCTAAGCATTCATTAATATATTGATTCATTTTCTGGGGGAAGATCTGTGGAAATACAGATGGAGAATATGAAAATATATGGGCACGCCAGGACATGCTCCCTCCAGATTCATTTGGGATGTTTGCATTACACGTTTTGAGTTCACAAAGAGGCCTCTGTCTTGCTGACTCGCGTCAATATCACAAAAAAACACAGCCAACCTTGCTGTGCCAGTCTGCCATGCTGAACCGCTTAGCTTTAACATGCAGTCCACAGAGAGAGACAAACCATGTGCTGAATCCCATATTAGGGATACGCAAAATTCAAAGCCACACACACAGTCGACTAGTCTTAAAGGGATAGTTCAATCAAAAGTGAACGCTTTATCATCCTTTATTAATCCTCATGTCATTTTAAAATCTTTATACACTACTATTCAAAACTTTGGTTTGGGGATCCACAAAAATATTAATGAACTGTTTTCAACATTGATAATAAGAAATATTTTCTGACAAGCAGATCAGCATATTAGAATGATTTTTGAAGAATCGTGACACTGAAGACTGGAAAATTCAGCTTTGGATCCCAGGAATAAATTACATTTTAAAATATACTCATATAGAAAAGCGTCATTTTAAATTGTAATAATATTTCGCATTATTACTGTATTTTTGATCAAATATCTGCAGCCTTGGTGAGCATAAGAGATTTAAAAACCATTACAAAATCTTACCGAACACAAACTTTTGAATAGTAGTGTATTTTTTTTTTTCTTCTGAAAAAGAAGATTTTTGAAGATTTTTTTTTTGGTCCATAAAATGAAAGTCAGTGGGGTCCAGTGTTGTTTTGGTGTTCCAGTTTTATGTTCCACTGAAGAAAAAAGTCATACAGGTTTGAAGTGACATAAGGGTGAGTAAATGATGCAGGCTTTTTTTTATTTGGAGTAAACTATTCTGTTAAGCTAGCCCTTTATAGGGGAGATTCCATCAGACGCACATTTATGTTGACTAGTCAGTTTTGAACGACTAGTCGACCATCATGATCCATCCGTATCCTATATTACTCTCTCTTTGTATTCTACTCTGCTTACAGTTTTATCTCATATGCTCTGCTTTCTTCGTACATACTATGTCTGATCCATCCCACTGCTGTTTATTTGCCCACCTGCCGTTGGCCAGCCTGAATGAAATGTCAGGATGTGTCAGCACGAGTCCGACGGCGTACGCTGTTGCTCTCGCCAGCTCATCGGCTTCTGTCCGTCTGTGCCACCAAAAGGCCACGTCACTCTCGGCCTCCGGACACACCTGCCGTGCCACCTTGCCGCCCAACGACGGCACCTCTGATCTCTTCAGGCCCAAGTAAAGACGAGTTCAGCGTCTGTCTCTAATCTTAGTGTGTCTCTCCATCGCACTCCTCTCTAACGCCCTCTGACCTCTCTGCTGTCTGCGTCTTTGATTTCCTGCCACCCTCGTCTCATCCCTGTAGTGTCAGGAGGACTCGTCGTGGAGCTTCCATTGCGTTTTAACGTTTGAGGATTTCCTGCATCTTCCCATTTAAACCGTTAACTAACTTCCTTGTTTCTAAACCCACTAATATAGGATAGAAACTACATTAACCTAGTCAACGACTAGTGAAAGGACTGTTGAGATGTTTTCTGATTATTTTGATCAGTATAGTGTGCAAGAAATACATATGCAGATTAAGAATTTTGTTGAGCACAGATTGCTAGGGTTAAATTATGGTTAAGTCACTATTATAGATATATGCCAATTAAATACACTATATATGGAAATTACAAATTTCAAACTAACAGACCTATAATAGCTTCTTAACCAGTCAAAATGTTTTTAATATGTTCATAATTAATGTGAGGAACTAAACCTGTGGTTGTTCTGCTTGGAAACCTGTGTGAATTTGAGGAGAACTGACTACATATATCCACTAAAAATCAAGAAAACACTGCTTTATTAAAAGCAATCACATAAATTATTTCTGAGAAAAGTTCTAACATCATTTGTTTGCAGATTTATTGTTTTGATTTGCTATTTTGTTACATTCTGTTGTAATATTCAATGACTTGTAGCTGTGGTTTAAAGGGATAGTTGCTTAAAGAGACTTTATTTCATTTTTATTTTCAAAAATGCAAATTCTGTCATAATTTATGTGCCATTTTATTATTATTTATATACTGTTATAGTATTTATTAATATTTTGAATTGGCTTTTATTTTTTATATCTTCCGTTTTTATTTTATTTTCACCTTAGACTTATTTGCCTTTGTAATTTTTTATTTAGCTTTCATTTATTTTTATTTTAGTTTTAGTAATTGTAGTGCTTTAAATTAAACTTATTTTATTTCAGTTAGTTGCCAAGGCAACATCTTAGTTTAAGTATTTTTCATCAAATAGTTATATTTTATTTTATTTTATTTCAGTTAACGAAAATAATTTTTAATACTTTGTTAATAATATCAACACTGAATCATTTACTCAGCCGCATGTTATTTCAAACCTGCATGACTTTCTTCTGCAGAACACAAAAGAAAATATTTTAATGCGTTTTAAAATATTGACTTTGAAATCTGAAATATTGAAATAGTGCCCCATTGACTTTTATTGTAAAAACAACAAAGACATTTTTCAAAATATCTTCTGTTGTTTTCCAAAGATAAAAGAAAGTCATACAGGTTTGGAATGATATGAGGATGTGTTAATGATGACAGAATTTTCATTTTTTGGGTGCACTATCCCTTTAAGTGTCCAAAGACCACCTAGTTGTTCATGTAACCAGTGTTGTTAGCTGGTTTTCCTATTTCATCATACTGTGACCCTGATTCTACTCTCTTCAGTACGAGCACGACTCAGACGAGTCAGCGGAACCCCGGTTCCTCCACGCACAGCATTAGTAGCGCGACTCCCCCGGACCGCCTGCGTTTCCCACGAGGCACGCTAAGCCGCAGCACTTTCCACGGAGGCCAGCTGAGGGAGCGACGCACAGCCACCTATAACGGCCCCCCTGCCTCTCCAACCTTATCGCATGATGCCACGCCACTCTCACAGTCCCGGAGCCGCGGATCAACAAACCTCTTCACAAAGCTCACATCCAAGCTCACGCGCAGGTAAACAAACACTTCACCTTCAATACAACTATAACAAGCCATTATTCCCTATGAAACTTGGCTTTTAGTGGAATAAGAATGAAAATGTTCTCATTTGGAGTTTGGGAATTTGTAATATATGAGAATTAGAATGCAACAGTTTATGGAAACATGTTTCCGCCAAGGAATAAAAAAATAAAGTAATTGCAACTTTTTATCTCACAATTCTCATTTTTCTCACAATTTGGACTTTGTTTTCTGCATTTCTGAGAAAAGAAGTCAAAATTGCGAGATATAAACACAGAATTGCGAATTTTTACATCTCACATTTCCAACTTTTTTTTTCTGCATTCCGAGTTTACATCTCACAATTCTGTTTTTTTCCACCACTAAAGATAATTTACTTTTTATCTCCCAATTCTGACTTTTCTTCTCAGAATAATGAGTTTATATCGCACAATTCTGAAAATTGTGAGAAACAAAGTTAGAATTGTGAGATATAAACTCAGAATTGCAAGAAAAAAAGTAATTGTAAGCTTTAAAAGTCGCAATTTTTTTATTATTATTATTTTTTAATTCTGTGGTGGAAACAGGCTACCATAATAGTTTGATTAGTGCTTCATTTAGAAGTGGTTTGTTAATTAAAAAGATTTATTATTTTGTAAACAGCTGCTATAAAACTACTGAAAAATGTAGTTAAGTTAGTAGCTTTTACTTCCCAACACTGGATGTTATGCTGCAGTTTTGGCATATTAGAACTATTTATGATGACAACACCAGATCATTGGCAGTGGCATCAGACTCCCCTAGATTTCCTCAAGAGACGATACATCTACTCTAGATGTTGATCACTGTCTCTGTTTTCTGTTTCTTTTGTAGAAATATGTCATTCAGGTTTACCAAAAGGTAGGACCCTCGATGGGCTGTGTGCAGATAACTAGCGCTGAAATATGAAGTTTAACTCTAACCCTAGTTTGAAGATATTTTTGATTAATCGCTTGTCACTCACCTCTTATTTAATCGGAGTGCGACTGAGCATGCCTGAGACTTCTGCTGTTTTCTGATGAGCAGCACCTGGCAGACATTACTAATCACCCATGCATGCCTGTTCACAGGTTACAACTGAGCACAATAGATTCATTAGTCTCCTTCCAGTTTTAAACATTAGAGCCTCATTTTCCATTCACACCTTTTTTCTTCAAGGAAGGCTGTGTGTGTTTTGCACATTTAGATAGTAACCTACAGCATTCAATAGTGGGAACATAACTTCGATGAAATCTCTCTGAAATCGGTGAATTCTCTTTCATTTATGTACGTGCATAAAACATACCTGGGTCACATTTTACCCTAAAATCAAAAGAAATGGGAAATTATTTATTTTATTATTTTTTGTTTTTATTTAAATCTGACATTTACTTTTACGACACTTGAGCACATTTCCCCCCAAAATTTCCATTACTAATGTATCTGGAGTCTTGTGTAATATTATATTTTTATTATATTTATTTTTATCATATTATTTTTTTATTTCCATTTTTCTTCTATTATGTTGATTCTCTGATTTTATTTATATATATATTAAAATTTTATTTTAATTGTTAATTTATTATAATTTTATCATATAATTTTAATTATAATATTATGATATAGTAATACAATGTTTTTTTTTAATCTGCTTAAATTTAATGCAGTACAACAAATACTACCTTGATATAAATACTTGACCATTTAAAAAATATTAAATAATTTAATAACTTTTTAATAATAATTAAATCCTTTTTGCTTTACAGTAATTAGAACATTTTTTTCTGTATTACAGTAATGATTGTTTGGCAGTAAAACATTTAATTTACATGAAAATGTTGTGCAAAAATCATTATGGTCCTAAAATAGCTTTTATTTTTATGCATGTTAGTAGTAAAAATTAAAGTAATTTGTTTCTTTTTATTTTGATGTGAAATACTGTGTGTTCCTGCCAGGTTGCATGATATTTATATAGCTCTTCATTAGCATATACTGTGTTATATCACTTAGAAATTCATCTTTATATATTAATCTACTCTGACGATAAGGAAATAAACGCATTAATGCATTTCCTGCGATATGGTAACAGACTTGCTCTTGGTTGTGTAATTCAGGCCACCCTACTGGGCTCTTAATTTAGCAGCTGACAGATGTGGCGATTGAGAAGGGTTCTTTACAAGATTTCTGGAGTTAAGGTACCAAGATTGCCTTTTGCGACAACCATCCTTTCCCAGTTTCACCCATCATGCGCCAGACCTCTAGAAGTAGCATTTGTCCAGGATTTTCTGAATCCACCTCTTCCTTTTTGACCTACCCAATCATATTGTCCCTCCAGGTGGTCTCACGATCCCAGTGCTTTCATTCCCAACAGTGCTGTTATGACCGTTTGCTTTTTTTCCATGGAGAACTTCAGATTTTTGTAATCCAGAAGTTGGTCAGATGACACTTTAAAGAGTTTTTAAAGACATTGCAGGCTCTTGTTCTATATAAATGAGAAAACTTGGTTTATTTTCTTTGGATTCTGTTCTTGAAGGGAAGCTGGTCATTTTTAAAAGAATATTCCGGGATATAAACGAGTCAAACTCTAGTGACAGCATCTATGGCCTGCTGTCGATTACAAAAGAAAGTAAATCTCACTCGTTCCTCAGTTTAGATACAAAAATGTGCTCAGTATTGGCAGTAAAATTCCTTTCAGAAGTTACAGGATGCAGAAAGGAAGCTGCCCAGTGGATGTTCATGTCAAAGGCAGTTCGCCTCTTACTGTTGCCCTATAAGAGCACTTACCCGCCAGCGTCCTCTCCTCTGACCGCTGCTCTCTGCCCATGCCGCTGCATGACCTCTCCCAGTCTTTTACATATTTTATTTTGTACAGTGGATGATTAATGTCTTGCAAATGAATATATCTGTATTTAATGTGTTTTGTATTGTGTAGCATTAATGTCATAAAAAGGGGAGTGGGTTCAGATGTGTCAGTGGCTTGTGTCATCAAAGTAATCTGGAGAACTATGCACTGCTTATCACATTAACATACATTCAGAAACAGCCCATCATATACTGCTGTCTAAAACTGAAAATAAGCATTTTTATGCTAGAATAAATACATTTTTATTTTTTATGTTCGATATAAATAAACAATTATTTATATCTAAAATATATTTATTTAATATATATATTTCCCCCAGATATATGTCATACATTATTATTCAAGAGTCAGCAAGTTTTTTTTTTTATGTTTTTGTTTTTTTTTAAATATACTTATGCTCCCCAAGGCTGCATTTATATTAAAAAATAATTTAAAAAAAAAAGTAACATTACGATTATTTTAAATATTTTTACTGTTTTCTATTTTAATATATTTTAAAATGTAATTTATTCCTGTGATGCAAGCTGAATTTTCTGCAGCCATTACTAGTCTTCAGTGTCACATGATCCTTCAGAAATCATTCTCATTTTTTTCTAAATTCTTTGATGAATGGAAAGTTCCAAAGAAATGCATTTAATTGAAATAGAAATGTTTTGTAACAATATAATCGCCTTTACTGTCCCTTTTGATCAGTTTTGACGCGTCCTTTCTGAATAAAAGTTTTTAATTAAAAAATATATATATATAAAATCTTAGTGTAGTGTAAATTGCCATTTTTAATTGAAGCAACTTTCCCAAAAAGGAAAAGTGTGTCACGTGGTTTGGGGTAAGTTGTGCCAACAACCGCTTTGAGCTTTATTCTCATTTCATTTAATAGCAGATATCCAGAAATATGAATATGTCAAAAATAATGAAGATCAAATATTTATAATTATCCATATTAATTTTAAAGCTGCATCATTTATCCCTGCCCAGAAGACAGCTTGGGTAAAAAGTGGCACAGCTTACCCCACACTGCTCCACATTACGTCATCTTTCTTCATTATGAGAGCCCTTCCTTTTAAATCGTGTTTTTTTTTTCTTTCTTACCAGACAAAATGAGCTCAGTTGTGTCCACTGCATGGAATCTATTTAGAACAGGAAGTTGAATCATAGGGTACAGGGAGGGTATCTGTAATACCCTCTGTCTCCTCCTCTCCCATTTTATCTCTCCACACAGGTCAATTTTTAAGTGCATGTCCAATATTCCTCTCCACTTACACAGGAAATTGTATCTGTCGTTGGCGTTCTCTCTAACATTGGCTTTGATACTCTTCTCTCTTTTTTCCTAGGATGTCTGAAAAGCTATTGTTGTCTTATCTTTCTTTCCTTGATCAGCTGAGTCTCAGATTTGCTTGCCTCTAAACTATTTTTCTCTTTTTCATCCTGGTTTTTAAAGAGTGCCGGCAGAATGCGATAGAAATGGGAGGTATGAGGATTCAAGGTGAGACAGGACATCTGGTTTACCAGTTCTGATTTTATACCATCTTTTCTTTGCTTTTTGGACATTTGTGAGCCTGGACCACAAAACCAGTCATAAGGGTACATTTTTTTTTTTATTGATATTTATAGATCATCTGAAAGCTGAATAAATAAGATTTCCATTGATGTATGGTTTGTTAGGATAGGACAATATTTGGCCGAGATACAACTATTTGAAAATCTGGATAAAAACAAATCTAAATATTGAGAAAATCGCCTTTAAAGTTGTCTAAATTAAGTTCTTAGCAATGCATATTACTAATCAAAAATTAAGTTTTAATATATTTACAGTAGGAAATTTACAAAATATCTTCATGGAACATGATCTTTACTTAATATCCGAATGATTTTTGTCATAAAATAAATATCAATAATTTTGACCCATACAATGTATTTTTGGCTATTGCTACAATTATACCCCAGCGACTTAAGACTGGTTTTGTGCTCCAGGGTCACATTTAGTCCTAACATTACTCCACAGACTTAACCTCGCTGTTTTGAATAAATCTACAAACATACATAAACTGGCATATGACATAATATCCCAAAGATCAAGTGCATTGAGTTTAACCATTGAGGTTTATGTGAGCCTCTGATAATCTGTTCTGTGAATATTCATTTATTCTGATCTGTCACAACAAAAGTAAGCTTTTGTTTGCATTGGCATCTAGCTCTATTGCTCCGCCATCTTGTGGCAAGAAGAAGAAAGTGAAAAAAGGTCAAGTAAAGTAAAGGTCAAAGCAATGTTGCTCATATTTAGGGATAAGTGTTTGTTTAAAATAGTAACACTAAAATCAGTCCCAATACCAGCCACAACACTTATGTAACATCATACAGTGGTTTACTTGTGAAGTTTAGATTCGAATCTGAGCTTGGAAACATTTTATAGTTGATTAAAATCACACCTCATGGCCAGTTTAATGAGTATTTTTCTTTATATTCTTATATTTGCTATTCTTATTTTGCTTATAGTTTCTGTATCTCTGCATGGGGATTTTTGTGTTCACTGCATGTCAAATGCGCTCAGGTGCTTCAGTGCATGTGTTGTCACTGAAAACAGTGAAAAGTTATGTAAGAACTTGTTTTTATGTTCATTTACCCACACCAGCATCTTCATTACGAAGGTCTGAAACAAATGAATATGTGAACGCAAAGACTTCCAGCTATGCAAGCTCTGTTTAATGCTGTTTATGTTTTGGAAAATGTAATTTATACCTGTGATGCAGAGCTGAATTTTCAGCAGATATTACTACATTCTTTTTTTCAGGATTCTTTGATGAATAGAAAGTTCAAAACAGCATTTATTTGAAATAGAAATCTTTTGTAACATTATAAATGTCTCTGTTGTCACTTCTGAACAATTTAATGCGTTCTTGCTAAATAAAAAGTTATTTCATTCAGTTAAAAAAGAACAAGAAAAAACCATCAGCCCAAACTTTTGTATGGTAGTGTATGTGTTGGTGAATTATTAAATTAAGCCACTTTCCCAAAAAGTAAAATCTGTCAGTTTGGATCTATTTAATGCCTCCTTGCGGAGTAAAAATATTAATGTCTTTATTTAAAAAAAAAAAAAAAAAACAGCAACTACACACAAATAGGTTAAATTTAATTTTATGAACAAACAGCATAAAAGCTATTTGGAATCTAAAATTCACCTGAAATTAAAAATCGAAATACAATAAAAATAAAAACTAGTGGCACCCTAGAAAAATGCAATAGGATCAATGCATTAGCCAAGTGTTCATGTTGCCTACTTGTGTACATTTCTGCCATTAATGTTCTCATGTTCACTTTCCCATTTCTCTGACCGTTCTCTCTTCTCTCCTGCAGTCGTAATGTGTCTGGGGATCAGAAAGAGGAACATAAAGACGCCAAACCCCGCTCGCTACGCTTCACCTGGAGCATGAAGACCACCTCCTCCATGGAGCCCACAGAGATGATGCGCGAGATCCGCAAAGTCCTGGACGCCAACAACTGCGATTACGAGCAGCGTGAGCGCTTCCTGCTTCTATGCGTCCATGGCGACGGCCACGCCGAGAGCTTGGTCCAATGGGAGATGGAGGTGTGCAAACTGCCCCGTCTCTCGCTAAACGGCGTGCGTTTCAAGCGGATATCAGGAACATCCATCGCTTTCAAAAACATTGCCTCGAAAATTGCCAACGAACTGAAGCTGTAAGGAAAAAAAAGTTGAAAATGTGAAAAAGCAGCAAAAAGGACTAAGGCACAAAACTAGAGTAATCAAGCTGTACATTCTTTTTGAACAAGTAGCAGATACAAGGATTGTTTTCCTTAAACACTTACAAAGTATGTACTGAAAATATTGTATAGAATCATGCCTTAGGCGATAATGTCCTGCATCTTTGAAGCATTATTAATATTATTATTGTCGTTATTATTGTGGGATGGTTTCAAACTGTAGGAAAACAATGACGGTTTCATTTCTATATTTTTTTTTTTTTTCGTTTATGCACTACTGCAGTAGGTGCCCTGTGGGGCCAAAAAAAATTAACACCAGTGACTGAAAATTTGTATTTTTTTAACCAGACAGACAGAAGAGGGACGGTTAATCACTCCAGTATTTTTTTTTCTTTATTGTTCCAGCCCTTGAATGCCAAAACAAAATGGCCAGCATTGATTTAGATAGGAAAGTGATTTGCACATTTCCCCTAAAAGCACCATTCATCTCCTTTACATCCATTCCCTCCGCTTTCCATCAACCCCCGTCCCTTTTCAGGATATTCCCACCTGTTGATTTTTAGTGCTAGACTGATGACTGAAGATGGACAGGATCCAACAGATGCTGGTGCCAAGGAGGCGACTCGCGGCCTCAGGAGCAAGTGCACTTCAGGAAACCTCCCGGATTCAGACGGGCTACTGCAATGGAACGTTAAGAATAAGATCGGGAACGTTTTCCTTCCCGGTCTGTTAAAGTATTTCGTTTATTTCTTACAAAGTGTTTTTTAAACGTCTGAAGAGATGACGAAATGCTCTCAGATGTTCTTGAAATGTCTTTGCTTTGGCTTTGGCTCCGGCCCCCAGGGCGCACCATAGAGTCATTCTGGGACACAGTTCAGAACTTTAACTTGCCATTTCTAGGCTTCAGTATTCACTCCCATCCCTAAGAACCATCGGCACTGTTATTATTATTATCATTTCATTTTGATGTTTCTGGGTTTTTTTGGGCGGGGGGGGGCTGTAAATAATGTACCTTCATTTTGCAGCAACAGCATATTGATATACTTTTTTTTCTTTTCTAAGTTCTGAGTCGGAAACTATGGAAATTAATGTAACTCATCACAGAATAAGGTTAATCAGTGTCTCCATTAAAACAACTGAAAATCAGTGATTTGCAGAGTGGCTTTTTTTGGACTGGTTTTACGAGACACAATTCAGACATATAAACGCTTATTGTCTATGAACTAACAGGTGGAACATTTCATTTGTTTTAACAGCTGAAAAACTCAAAATAAATTTGGGAGTTTTAGAAGATCTTCAGTACCAGATGTAACCTCATGCTCAGCAGGTTTTTAAGAAGTGAAATGTCCGGTCTCCTGTGATTTCAAAAGGCTTGTTTTCAGCCATTATGGCATAATGTTATGTCATGATGTTGTGATCTTATTATTCTGGGTCTCCAAGCATTAAGTCTGGGTCTGGATCTGGGTCTTGGTTTAAGGTCTATTTCTGCACCAAAGATGATCATTTCCTCAACCACTGGTCAGCATCCTTCGAGAGAATTTGCAAGAATCCATACTTTAAATTATTATTAGCTATATTCTACCAAATATATTTGGAGACAACCGAATAGGTGTATAAAACTGTCTAGTAAATAATAATAATAATAATAATAATAAATAGGTCTTTTGGAAGATCAGACTGCATTATACCCTAAAATTGTACTGTTAGCAGTCACATATATATCTTTGCAAGCTGCCACTGTCTATCTCTGGTATATCACCTGATTTCTTACATAATTTACAGCATCTTATCTATTATATAACAGCTCTCGAAACTCATAAAAGCTTTTCCGAGAAAAGCATCCAGCCCTGAACTTCGTCTGTCTACAGCTGGGTGAGCTCATGCACATCCTTCTCCTCCTGTGCGATTTCTCCTTAAGGACCCAACAATGCAGTAATAAATATAAGCGCAGCCATGCGTGATTAAACTCTGACCAACTCTCATTTTCACGCGTGATCCGTCTAGCCACGCCCCGGTTTCCACGCATGATTCAGTAGTGATGTGTTAGTGATTCCTTTGGGCGAATCGGTTCTTAACGACAGTTAGCTTAAAGAACCTATTCAAAATGAATCATATATATGATTCATTTAGTTTCTATATTTATCTAAGAGAATTACTCGGTTCAGTCCGATTCATAAAAAGCGTTCAGTTCAACTCACGAGCGATTTATTCAGTATGATTCCTGCTCAGTCTGATTCAGCCCACTTCAATTTTGTGAACCGAACCACATGTCTATGGTTCTACCAATGTATTAAAAAGATCCGACTCAAACGAATGATTCATTCACGAGTCGGGCATCAAAGGTTTTGATATGCTCTGACTCTTTATCAGTTTTAGCGAGTTTAAAGTCATTCCATTCAAAAGCTCGGCAAGATATCCTGTATGAAGTGCTACAATTAAACACAAGAATAGTTAATAAGGGATATCAGGTAAGATTTATGTGGGTCCCAGCACATGTTGGGATTAGGGGTAATGAGATGGCGGACAGGCTGGCTAAAAGGGCACTAACAAAAGAGAACAGAAATGGAGGTTAATAAAAGTAAGTAAAGCAGAGGTTAAATGCATAATATGGGAGAAAGTCAATATAAGGTGGCAAGAGAGGTGGGAAAGAGGAGAAAGGGAGGCATTTATATCAAATTCAGAGAAATGTTAAAGAGGAAAGGATGGAAATTGGAAATAGGAGAGAAGATGCGGTGATGACTAGGTTAAGGTTGGGACATTGTTCACTGAATAAAACACTATAAAGATGATAGGGAAGCACGAGACAGGGTTGTGTGAGGGATGTCGAGAAGAGGAGTCAGTGGAGCACATAATAATGACTTGTAAGAGATATGAAACACAGAGGCAGGTAATGAAGAATAAACTAAGGGAGATTGGGGTGCAGGAGATCACATTACAAGGGTTACGATGCACAGTAAATAGGGCACAGAGTAGAATATTGATTACTTTTTTAAGGGAAGCAGGGGTTTTAAGCAGGATTTGATGTATGATGTGTGGTGTGTGTGTGGATATTAATGTGAGGGGACAATGTGAGTGATGTGTAAGTTTTAGTGGGAAAAGGGAATAGATAACCTATTATCTGATCCACACTCCGGAGCAGAAGGGGGCGGTAATGCACCAATAAGCTGGATGCCAACCGCCGTTAAACTGGAAAGAAGAAGAAGAAGAGTCGGGCATCGCTATGATTAAGCTTTGACCACGCCCCCATTGTTTGTCATCCGTCAGGGGGAGTTTTGCCCGAAAGCTCGAGCGCTGCTGTTTTTGACAGGGGAGACTCATCTCGTCTCTTTTTCTCGATGTTTCTTCAAACCACCGAGAGCGACATGCGTTTCAAACCGTCTCGAGACCGACTGTACAGCGCGCGCTGCTGCGGCTGCTGTCACGTGCGGACTGGAACCATCATCCTGGGTACCTGGTACATGGTACGAGGCGTAAAACATTCGTTAAACATAGTCTTGTAGTTTCAAACACAACTGAAATACAAGAGTAGACTTTCCTCCCGTAGTTTAGAGGTGTGTCTGGGTTTTAAAGTGCGTCTGTGTGGATGTTTTTCTTGCTCCGCCGCGTTAGTTCGATGTTAACGACAGCTAGGCTAACTCGATGTTTTGAATTGGAACTATCAACAAATAAGACACGTAAACGTGATTAGACCTGTTATACGTTTATTAAACAGGTTTTAATAACCTTGTCTGCTTATTGAAATAGGATAATTTGATGTGGCGGTTATTTTTAAGCGTTTATTTATCATCTATTTGTAGACCGCTAGCTGCTAGCTGAGGCCCGAGGTTGAATTGACTAAAGTGTCATCAGTGTTGGCAAGGCTACTTTGGAAATGTAATAGGTTACAGATTACAAGTTACCCCAGTTAAAATGTAATAAGTAGTGTAACTATTTCAATTACTTTATTAAAGTAATTTAACTGATTACTTTATGATTACTTTTCTACATTTCTAATGAATGTTTTCAACTGTTAATCATTTTCAAACATTTAAACCAGGCAGGGTTAACCTTACAGTAGTATTCAACACTGATTACTGTCAGACTTTCAAAATCCGCTTGATTTAATATTATAAAAATTAAATTTTCAAGCACAACCACCACACAATCAGACTTTAGCACGTCATAACAAGATATAGTTTAATAGCTATGATACTGTTTTTGAAATCAAATCTTTGCATAGCAAATGTCAGGAAACACTGGCATCTTAACAATGCCTTGGAAAAAACAGTTGTTCTTAAAAAAAAAAAAATAAAGCTATCGAATAAGCATGTGTCCTATTCTGTGTCCTAAACTTTAAACATTGGTGTCTCATATTTTAGAACAGTCAATGCATTTGAGGAAAGAAATCAATTAAATCTGTATGTGTGTGTGTGTACTGGTTTAACTATAATTGTGAGGACCAAATGTCCTCACTTAGGCCTAAATAGGGGAAGATCATGACAACTCACTAGTGAGGACATTTTATATATGAGGACATTTGTGACCCTGGACCACAAAACCAGTCATAAGGGTAAATTTTTAAAAATGTAGATTTATACATCATCTGAAAGCTGAATAAATAAGCTTTCCATAGATGTATGGTTTGTTAGGATAGAACAATATTTGGCCGAGATGCAACTATTTGAAAATCTGGAATCTGAGGGTTGTCCAAATGAAGTTCTTAGCAATGCATATTACTAATCAAAAATTAAGTTTTAATATATTTACAGTAGGAAATTTGCAAAATATCTTCATGGAACATGATCTTTCCTTAATATCCTAATGATTTTTGGCATAAAAGAAAAATCGATAATTTTGACCCATACAATATTTTTTTGGCTATTGCTAAAAATATACCCAAGTGACTTAAGACTGGTTTTGTGCGCCAGGGTCACATTTATAAATGCTTGGAAATAGAGAAACATGTGCAAAACACTAGATTTAAGTAAAAACTGTTTTTTTTTAGGGGTAGGGGTTGGGTTAGCCGATAGAAAATATCATTAACCTGATATAAAATCAATGGAAGTCTATGAAGTGTCTTCACTAAGATAGCAAAAAAAAAGTTTGTTTGTGTGTGAAAATACTCAGATGCAACCCCCTTTGTAATTTTTAACATTGTCATAAGTAACTGATTTAATTACACATTTTTTGCAACAGATTACAGTTACATTTATTTTACATAAACATGTAACCCCAACACTGACTGTCATGGGATTGACATTCAGTTCGTTGTTAATTTGCACGAAATACGTTTAGATAAAGTAAATTATCTAGAATTACATAGCTATTCGTATATATTAGAGGGTAGCTTTATTTTTAATAACTGTATATAGTAGTAATTAGGGTGTCAACTAGATTTTAAACAAACTGTTGCTTGGCAAGATTTATGAATACTTTTGAATAAACTGACACTGGCAGTAACTATTTTAATCTGTCTTTAACTGTCAGTGGAAAATGTTATTGTAAATAATTGTATGCCAAAGTCTGGACCTTGGTGTTTCCAGAAAACCAGACCACATGTTTCCATTTAAGATTGACTGGTTTTAATTATTATATTATATTATTAATAATAGATTTATACATCATCTGAAAGCTGAATAAATAAGCTTTCCATAGATGTATGGTTTGTTAGGATAGAACAATATTTGGCCGAGATGCAACTATTTGAAAATCTGGAATCTGAGGGTTGTCCAAATGAAGTTCTTAGCAATGCATATTACTAATCAAAAATTAAGTTTTAATATATTTACAGTAGGAAATTTGCAAAATATCTTCATGGAACATGATCTTTCCTTAATATCCTAATGATTTTTGGCATAAAAGAAAAATCGATAATTTTGACCCATACAATATTTTTTTGGCTATTGCTAAAAATATACCCAAGTGACTTAAGACTGGTTTTGTGCGCCAGGGTCACATTTATAAATGCTTGGAAATAGAGAAACGTGCAAAACACTAGATTTAAGTAAAAACTGTTTTTTTTTAGGGGTAGGGGTTGGGTTAGCCGATAGAAAATATCATTAACCTGATATAAAATCAATGGAAGTCTATGAAGTGTCTTCACTAAGATAGCAAAAAAAAAGTTTGTTTGTGTGTGAAAATACTCAGATGCAACCCCCTTTGTAATTTTTAACATTGTCATAAGTAACTGATTTAATTACACATTTTTTGCAACAGATTACAGTTACATTTATTTTACATAAACATGTAACCCCAACACTGACTGTCATGGGATTGACATTCAGTTCGTTGTTAATTTGCACGAAATACGTTTAGATAAAGTAAATTATCTAGAATTACATAGCTATTCGTATATATTAGAGGGTAGCTTTATTTTTAATAACTGTATATAGTAGTAATTAGGGTGTCAACTAGATTTTAAACAAACTGTTGCTTGGCAAGATTTATGAATACTTTTGAATAAACTGACACTGGCAGTAACTATTTAATCTGTCTTTAACTGTCAGTGGAAAATGTTATTGTAAATAATTGTATGCCAAAGTCTGGACCTTGGTGTTTCCAGAAAACCAGACCACATGTTTCCATTTAAGATTGACTGGTTTTAATTATTATATTATATTATTAATAAGATTATTTCACATTTTTATTTGTTTATTTTTTATTATTATTATATATTCTTAGTAAAGATTGGCAAGCAAATGTTTTAAGACCTTGACCTCTTTTTTTCCTTTTGAATTGCACTAACAAAATATTCAGGAAGTCACATGACACAGTGAATGATTTGAAAATTTGGTTTTATTTATTAGGCTGGTTAAATATTATGTCCTACTATCCCATCTGTACTTTCTTTACTAATATAATCTCACTCCACAGGTGGTGAACCTGTTGATGGGTATTCTGTTGACTGTGGCAGTAACTCACCCCGAGAACGTCCCTACTGTTGACCTGCAGTATGAAGTTATTGAGCATTACTTTGCCTCAGACAGGATGTCAGGTACGTTCATTAGATATTTTCGATAATTAAATGCTGTAAATCTGTATTTAATACTAAAACTACAGTGGCATGTAATTCAACTTTTTTGCAGTTTTTATATATTTTTGTATTTTATATATTTTTTTAAATTTTTGGTTTTTTATTTTATTTATATTTATAATCTCTAAAATGACACAATTTCTATTTTACCCCACAGAGAATGCTTGTGTTGGCTTTGCCATCTCTCTCCTTATGCTCACCATTAGTGCCATGATGGTGTATGGGGCTATTACTGTAAGTTTCTAAAATTGCTACAACTGTTCTAATTATTTTATGTTGAATAAAATAAAAACATTTTGACACCTTTAATCCTTGTGCTGAAAATCCTTTACCTAATTTTTTTTCCTGTGTCAAAAATGACCAGCCTTGTTGATTTCTCATTATTATGATATATTGTCACCATATCTTAAATCTTGCCAATACTATAGCATGACAAGAAATATATTAGCAATTTTTAGTAGGCTGGTCATTTTTGACTGGGAACACTACAAGTGTCCACAAGGGGGAAAAAATCCCCCCAAAAAGTACAAAATAAATCAAAAATGTTATGAGAAAATGACCAGAACTCAGCATGAGGGTTAAAAGGGTTGTCATGATGCAACATCACATATTGCATATAATGAGCATTGAACATTGTAAAAATTCTTTGACATTTAAAGGCACTACAACAAAATGCATCAATTTTTCCCCAAACGTTTGATGGGGTCATGTATTCTAGAATAGAATAATGCGCTTCACCACTGTGTTTATCTGTACTTCACAGTCTTGCTTGAAGCCATCTTTAAAAAACAGGTTGGATCAGTGAACTTTTGTTGTATAGTAGTTTCTGCTGTCAGTGCACTTTTGCCATACCTGAGCTTTTTACCTCGAATGCACATTGAGCTTAAATGTGTTTTAGACCCTGAGTATCCTTTGACCACAAGTTTTAGGCCTTATAGGCAGTGAAATGCTATTCCAGTAGAGTCATGGCCTTGCTAATAGCTCCCTTTCCATGTTAAGTATTCTCTGAGCTTAGTTATTCAGCACAGCTTCTCCTATTAGCTTAAAAACTGGATGATTCATGATTCCCTGGAGTTTTACAGGTTTGCATCAGCATTAAAATGGTGAGAAACAGTCTAAAAACGAAAGGGCAAAAGCCCACCTCATGACATGACTGTTATTTTTCCCTCTCGCACAGAATCGTGATGGCTGGCTCATCCCGTTCTTTTGCTACCAGCTGTTTGACTTTGCGCTGAGCTGCCTGGTGGCCATCAGCTCCCTCACGTACCTGCCCAGAATCAAGGACTACCTGGACCAGCTGGTCAGTCTGCCGTCTGCTGCCACTGCTGACCGCCTCTGACACTAGAGGTTCATGGAAAAATTCTTAAATTAAAATAAAAAATATCTCTGTCTCTTTTAGCCGGACTTCCCTTACAAAGACAACCTGCTCTCTCTGGACTCCAGCTGTCTCCTGCTGTTTGTGCTCATCTTCTTTGCCATTCTCATTGTCCTTAAGGTAGCTATATGAACCTCACCTGATTTTTCAGACACTGAATCCGTTATATGTCTTATTATTAAGAGACAGATTATTATTTGATTGTGTTTTTTTTTTGTTTGTTTTTCCAGGCCTACTTGATCAACTGTGTTTGGAACTGCTATAAGTACATAAACAACAGGAACACTCCAGAGATTGCTGTCTATCCTGCTTTTGAGACCCCACCTCAGGTATGTCCATTTTAACAGGCTTCCCAGCCTGATTCTAGGTTACATTTGAAAAGATGATATTAGATTACAATATTGTAATTAGACTAAATCTAAAAATAATATTTATCATTATAGAAAGTAATTAGTTATTAAACATGACAAAGTCAACAACAACAACACTGTACCAATCCAAGCACTACATCATTACCAAGGTTTATACTTTATACAGTCATACTTAGACTGTATAAAGTAAAAATGTGTTATTGACTTAGTGCTTAGATTAGTGCAAAGTTGTTGTTGACTGATATCCTAAAACATGGAGATCAAGCTTCACCCTACTTTCTTTAAAATATGTTGTTGGACTTTTTGTGTACAGTTCATCAGTGTACATTATTCTGAAGAAAAAAAGTGTTATCTGTACAAATGTTGTTTTAGTATTAGTATTATTTATATACTGTGTTGTAGTATAGAATTTATTAATATTTTGAATAAACTTTTTTATACATTCATTTTAGTGTAAGTTTGAGTGATTTTGTTATGTGCCTTTGACATTTTTATTTGTTTTTTCTATGTAGCTTTATTTATTTATTTTCAATTTTAGTAATTTGTAGTACTTAAAACTTATTTCAGTTAGTTGCCAAGGGAGCATTTCTAATTTTGTCTTTCGCCTTTTAATTTAGCTGTATTTAAATTACCGAATGTTTTTTATAGTTTTAGTTAACAGTAACAACCCTGATCTGTTGTGCTAGTGGATGATGGGAACAGATATAATTATTTCATTTTTGGTGGCCTTTTGTTCTGAAAAGGAGAGCATCTTAACCTCTCTCAGTAGTAAAAAATGTAGCCCCTTAAAATACACCATTCACTATGCTACAGTAGAGGGCACTCTTTGCCTCCAAAAGAGGTTTTGAGCCATTTTTTTTCTGGCACTCCTCAGGAGAACACCAGCTGTATCGGTTTTGATTGCTACCACAGGAAAGTGTGTTGTGTAGCTTCTGATTGGTTTCATTTTAATGGCGACTTCTCTTTATCATAGTACATCCTTCCCACCTATGAAATGGCCATGACAATGCCAGCGAAGGAGCCTCCTCCTCCTCCTTACATGCCAGCTTGAATTCCCCTGACTGGTTTCTTCAGTAAAAGCCAGTGCAGACACCCATCTTTGCCTTTCAATCCTGCCTTCCATTTCAACACATGGAAGGCGTTTAGACTCCCAGCGTCCACTCATCACATCAGCAGCTTACATATTTGCATAGACTTATCCGTGACTATTTCTTTCGCATGACTCTCGTAACAGCTCATCACTGCAGATCTATTTTTGTAAAACTATACGAAAAACGGTTGAAGCGGTACGGTGTTGGGGAATAGATCGGTTGTGGCAAGATTTATTTTAATTACTTAATGTTGTATCTGAGATATGATATGCTATTCTCTTTTGTGGACATCATGACTCGGGCTCTGCAATAAATTGTGCTTATGACAGAAGTACATAGTTCATAGTCAATCACTAATGAAATGATTCTTGAGATGGGGCAGGTAATCTGCCGTTTGACTTTTTTACCAATGAAAGCTTTCACTTTACTTGCCACCTTTAGATCTTTATTTTTCCATGCTTTTCAATGCTGTGTTTTTTCCTGATTGTCATAGTAGAAGAACTATTGTGAAAATTAACTTTGCCCTACAACATGACAGGGCACTTGCATTTAGAATCACCTTGGCTAATAAATCTGTTTTGTTAGATTAAAAATCTGTTTAGACAATCCAGTGTGATGGTTAAAATATATATTTTTTTCCATTGTGTACTTTATTAGTGGACGTAAGACTTTCATCCTTTAAAAAGTGAAAGAGCTCAAAGCACCTTTTATCTTGTTTATATAATTAGTGTGTGTATTTGTGTTTGTGTTTTCCATCCATTGAACCATTGTGCACCATCATGTTAGCAGCCATCACAGTAATCTGTTGTCAGGGTAACTGCTGGGTAACATGCAAGAAGAATCCTCACATGAACGACAATGATATATAGTTAAAAAAGGAAACTGCTAGTCCTGTATAAATCAATGGATGCATGTTATTTTATTTTGTGGTCTTTCTTTTCTTGTACATGTTCTGTAATCTAATTACTTCAATAAATATTTCAAAACAAAAGTCTGTCATCTGACTTTTTTTCCCCCTGATGTACATTTGGTTCATTAGTATTACTTAATGTGCCTTCTCTGTAACTCAAAAAATTCAAATTCCTTGTAATTTGAGGTGGGACTCCCCCTTCTGTTTTTGGATTGGACAAAAATCTGACATGTTTCTTGTCAACCCTTCAAATGTGCAGTCTAGGATGCTGTCACAATCGTACTGGTGTCAGTTAGTCAAGAGGACTGCACACAAACTTGAAGAATACTTGAGAAGAACGGAGAAACAATGAAGTCCTTCATTGGGAGTTTGGTATATTGCCTCTCTTTTCTGCTGGTCAATCTCTGAATCCTATGACCTTAACAATCCATCCCACATTTTATCACAAACTTATGCACAAAGAAGAAATCATGCGCTTCCACACTGGACACTGAGCCCAGCAGGTAAGTTTCTGATCTTGAACCATTTTCTTAGTTCAATGTTTGCATTGTATCTTGAACTGCATCACTGCAATGGAACATTTATGGTTTCATCATTTTCTTTGATGCACTACAAAAATTATTTGTTGACTTTGTGCTTGCTGTAACAGGAATATGAATGTAATGACATTTCTAGCGAAATGCACAAAGTTAGAAATTTGTCTAGTGCATTTATAATAGCAAATGTGAAATAAAATACATCCACATTTAAGCACTGAAGAGGTAGTTCACCCAAAAATTAAAATGGTCTTCATTTGCTCAACCTGTATGATTTTCATCTGTGGACCACAAGATACATATTTTGAAAAGTCTCTTTTGTCCAAACAATTAAAATCAATGGGTTTCAATGTCAATGGACCCCAATGCTCTTCAAAAATCTTCTTTTGTGTTCTGCGGAAGATACAAATACATACAGGTTTGGAACGACATAAGGGTGGGTAAATATTTATTTTTGTGTGAACTATCCCTTTAAGTGCATGAATGCTACAAAAAAAAGCATTTGTGTCATATCTGAGTGGCATGTATTGTAAAATGTTTTAATAAAGAGGAATTAGGGCGTGTATTGCAAACAATGCCAGTTGTATTTGTTTGTCTGACTTTCTGTTTGGCTAATTTCCTGTTCCGCTTCAACCTTCTGATGGTTCATAGTATACAGGAGTAAATACTTGTTAGATGGACCTGGTCACCCTAACAAACAGAGGAGGAAGGACCCACAGCTCCTTCTCAACCCAAAGTTTATGACTGGCTCAAAGACACACCAACCACAAAGGTGCATAATATAAATAATAATGACCGTTCTCCACCTGAGGCACGCATGCACCTGAGAGGTGAATGGGCACCAATAGTTTGCCGAAAAGTTCAAGATCCAGAACAAACAGTTGTAGTTACAGGAGAATCAGGGGAAAGTACAGGCGTGTCAACCATGGTGTCAAATCAACCACTTCTTGTTCCACAACAACCGTATATAGGTCCAGAAAAATCAGTGGTTCTTCTGGAGCAATCAACAAATAACCAGCCAACCATTCCAACGGTTGCTCCTGATACAGGTTTTCGCCAATCAAAGCCATCAATGACAGCCTCACAATCTTTGAATCTCTCCCTGCCTCAGAAACCTATGCCACAATCCTTGTCAACATTGGCGCAAGAACCAAATTCACAATACACTTTACCCCAATCCCTGCCAACATCCACCCTTACACCAGAGATGTACTCCCAGAGCACTTTATTCCCACCCTTGCCAAAGTTCACCTATACTAGAGGCCCATATCCTCAAGGAATCCCACCCCAATCTGAGTTAGAGCCATATGACTAAAATGCCTTCCTAGAATCTCTGCCAATATCCACGCTGATACCAGAAACATATTCCCAAAGCACTTCACCCCAGCCTGTCCCAGTGTCCACTCATAGATCAGGGCCATTTTCCCAAAAGATCTCATCCCAATCCGTGTCAACATCCAGTTTGACACAAGAGGCACATCTTCAGACCACCCCACCACAGTTTCCACCAATGTCTACTATGCCACAAGGATCATTACCAGAGGCACCAGGCAGGAGTATTACCCACGGCAGGATAGCCATCACTGCGAGGACAGGTATAATTCCATGTATACTGTACTGCTTCGTTTAACCCACCATCTGTTCATGCTGGGGTATTCAATCCTGTTCCTGGAGGGACAATGTCCTGCAAAGTTTAGCCCCAACACACCTGCCTTGAAGTTTTTACTGATCCTGAAGACCTTGCTTAGCTGGTTCAGGTGTGTTTTTTATTTAGGATTACACCTAAACTTTGCAGGACAGTGGCTCTCCAGGAGCAGGACTGGACACATGTCACATACAAGCAGTAGGGATCTTAAAGTTTTTTGTTTCAAAGGTGGACAAAGCAAAATTACATTAGGGCCCCAATTATCCTTAGTCATGGTTTTTCCTGTTCCTTTTGTACCTTGCAGATCAGAAAATGATATTTCATATTCCAGAAGCATTATAGTATTCCAGTGTGTCAAAGTATGCCATTTTGCTGAGATCCAATGGGATTTGTTTTTAAAGTCATTTTAAAAGTGACCACACTCATTTTTTAGTTAACTGACTAATCTAATCTTGACTAATCCTTTTGTTTGCATGCAAAGAATATGCTTTACTCACATTTACCATTCCATTGGGTCAAACCATATACCGTCAATTCTAAATCTGGTTGTTTTATTAATCCATTAATGAACTAATACACCAGTCTTCATTATATCATATTGACAATGAGTAACAGCTTCTAAAGTGCTTAACAATCTCTGCTCTGACTGGTATGGCCATCAAGAAAGCCATGGATGAAGCCTTCACTGAGAAGTCTAGAGCGCGGCCTAAATCGAAGAACATCTCAAAGGTTGCCATCATTGTCACCGATGGACGTCCTCAAGACCAAGTCGAGGAGGTGTCGGCTGCAGCACGAGCTTCAGGGATTGAGATTTACGCAGTCGGAGTGGACAGGGCTGACATGCAGTCACTGAAGCTCATGGCCAGCAATCCACTTGAGGACCATGTGTTCTACGTGGAGACCTACAGTGTCATTGAGAAGCTCACCTCTTAAGTTCCGGGAGACGTTGTGCGGTAGGGTTAATGCAAAAAAGGGGGGATGGGGCTCTGTCTTTCCTGTTTGCAAAATATATCTAAATTCTTAGAAGTGGGTGATGATTCATTCTCTGGAAAACAGTTGGGTCTGAATACCCAAATGTAATTTAAAATGTAATCAGACATGAATACAATTCAACATGCATTAATTATAGCATGTTTTCCAGAAGTTTGAATCATTGGATCGCTACACATTCTGAAGGAAATCTTTCTTCAGTATGTGAGTGCTAAAAAATAAAGTCCACCGATCATTCAAAGAAGCATTCTTCTACTTTTGGCTCTTTTGAATGCTTTGAATCTGCTAATATTTGTGCTTTGCATCTTATTTTTGTGGAATGAAGGTCTTGGAATGGAATGCTCTCAGTATTTAATATTGTCAATATCTTGTCACAATTGTTGTGAGACTAGTGTACTTCAAGTATGTTTTTCATAGAAACCTCTGATAACTGAAAGCCTTGAATGTTTGACTGTTTGTGGATAAATAACATTGTTTGTCTTTTTCAGGGCAAGAGTCAATCTTTTGGACATAAAAATTGCTCAATCAAGTGCTGCACTAGAAAAGTCTGTGCAAGTGTACAAACAATTAGCTTAGTGCAGCTGTCAGCTAGTACCATAACACTAATATGATGCTAAATGCTATGCAAACTAAGGGCATATAAGTTGAGTAATTTTATCACATAAGACCCTCTTATTTTTACACTGCAGAACACAAGATCCAGGGGGCGTGGTTGGATCCAGATCCAACTCCTCCCACCTTACATATACCTAAACCTACCCGTCTCCACCCCCTGATCCCTAAACCCACCCATCTCCACCCCCTAGATGTGGATCCAACCATGCCCCCTGGATCTTGTGTTCTGCAGTGAGGGGCTACTGGAGATGGTTGCCCATGAACCTTACTCCTGCTAGAGTGGCCTCCTCACTCCAGTCGAGTAATGAAAGCTTGTTCCAGGTATGGACGCCTGTGCAATGGGACATGACTGTGAGCACATATGTGTCAGCAGTGGCTCCTCCTTTTACTGCAAGTGCCGGAAGGGCTATATTTTGAACACAGACCAGAAAACATGTTCCCTAAAACGTAAGAGCCAGCAGATTATGCTTACTGCTTTACTTTAGATTTTGAAGACATACTTAGTACAAACATATTTGATTTTCTCTAACAGTGACTAATTTAAGCTTCATAATAGAATAATAGCAACAATGCTTGCAATCCTATTTAACCTGTTTAGCTAGCAATATCTTGCCGTTTTTTTACATGAGTTCTGATTGTATTACCTGATATCATATGATATCATTAATTTTATTGTATGTGCTAAGTTATAGGTTACATGAACATGTAAACTTTGTTCCAAAACCTAGTGAGCTGCCATGCTGTCTACTGCCTACATAGGCAGCATTCTAACTGTCATGCAAACTCAGAAGTGATGGATTTGGGACACTTTCACACAGATAGTGCTCTTCACATAAAGCATACAGGAGAATGTTAGCATGTACAACTTATATATAAATAAAATAAATTTTTGTTAAAGTTGTCTTTTTATTAACTATATGTATGAATGAGCTGCTGTCTTAGATTTTGGCCAGAATTATATTTTAGAAGGCACCATAATCTTGTAGCTGATGTTTTGGAACAGCCTTTGCGATTTCAGATACCTTGTTTCTAGGCAGCTCACTAGGTTATGGGACAAGCTGTAATTTAGCTAAATGTGTGCAATGTAATTATTTTTGTTCTACAATCCAGCTCACTAGCAGCTGAATTCTGAAATTCTAGCCACTGATTCAACCCATTCAAAACCACTGTTGAATTACTGTGGACTTTCTTGTTCTGTACTGTTTCGTAAAGTACAGCAATAACATTACTGTCAGTGTTGCTGTATGTCTCAGACAGATGACAAACCATAGCTACATTTTTAGAGGCAGGTTGTTTTTCATATGGGGCAGATGGCACATGGGTGTATTGGTTATGTGTTGGCTTGAAAATGCTGGGAAAATTAGTTTATCGTGTACAAATTCGTAAAACAAGATCAATTTACTTAAAAAGTAATACTGCATCAAATATTAAGATTTGTTTACATAGATTGTGTATTGAATGTAAGTGTATTTTGTCATTCTGCACTGGGAGATTTTTTTCTTACTGTTTTTAACTTGTGCAGTCTTGCTTCTGAAGTAAATCTATCTTGTTCAGTCATTTTTATTTATATGTTAACTAGAAAACTTGGAGGGAGGGGGGAATCATTGGGAACCAGATTATTATTTGCAGTGCAAAGTTCAAAGCTTTTATTTTTCCAATTATTTCCAAAAATCTCATTGATGAGTCAGTGACCGTGTTAGTATCGAATTGTTTTTTTGCTTCGAATCAGATGATAAGCTTGGCTGTAATGACATTTTCCACGTTTACACAACATTTATTGAATCCCCAAAGCCTTCGATAGAAAATCCCAGGTGTTTAATTTGTTTGTTTTTAAGGAAACCACCTTGCACAATATTGCCAGTGTTACTGTAAATGTCCTATGGCTTGTTCTAGATATGGATGCCTGTGAAATGGGACACAGCTGTCAACACATTTGTGTGAGCAGTGGCAACTCGTATCACTGCAAATGTCTCAGGCTTTGTCTTGAACGACGACATGCAAACATGCTCCATTAGAGGCACTGGTGCTTACGTACATGGTGACAGTGTACGCAAGAGTGACCGATACAAAAAGAATGATGGCAACCAAAATGGTGAAGGTAGTGCTAGTAAGTTACAATCAGAAATGACTATGACTTTATTCATACCATTTTGTGATCTAAAAACATCAAATTAAATCCCATCAAAGGATTAGACCTAGCATGTGATCAGATTGCCATTAATATTAGTTTAGAGAAATTTTCAAATGTCCCACTGGATATTCTGAAATCCCCCACCTTTTGCTTGGCACTATGGCTTATTTCAGATGTGGATGCCTGTGCGTTGGGCCACGACTGCCAACACGCATGCGTCTCCAGCGGTTCTTCATATTACTGCACATGTCCTCCAGGCTTTGTCTTGATGCAGGACAAGAAATCATGTTTCAAAGCCAGTGACGCTGATGGTGAAGGTAGTGCCAGTGAGTTTTCTGCTTTAGACCTTTTATTCCTTCTATTCACCTTTAAACGGTGAATAATTAGAGCAATTTAATTTAGTTGTATTGTCTGTCATATGCTGCTGAGCTATGTTAGCTTCAGGGCTCTAGAGTTTTAACTTATTGCAGGTCACTCTGGACTACTGTGCGCTGGGTCATGAATGTGAACAAATTTGCGTCAACGATGATACATCCTATCACTGTGAGTGCCACCGGGTTTTCTTTTGCAAGAAGACAAGAAATCATGTTCCAAAAAACGTAAGCGCTCAGAGAGGAACTATTCAAACATGTATTTTCTGTAACCATTCACTTCATGTGCTATGGGCACAAATGATACCTAAAAAAATAGTTTGTCCAATAAACATCAGTATTGGAAATATTGAATCCAACAGCCATCCAATATTGGGAAAAAAATCGAACAAGCACCACTAGAACATTAGTATTCTCCACATGATGGTACATTATATGCTGAGCAATGCCTAACTTTCAAGAACCAAAAAGAGTTTTCTTGTATATATGATGTTAAAATATATTTTAATGTTTTTTCTAATGTTCGAAAGAAGTCTTTTATGCTCACCAAGGCTGCAATTATTTGATAAAAAAAATTTCTATTTTTCTATTCTATTAAAAGAGTTTCTATTTATTCCTGTGGTGGCAACGCTGAATTTTCAGCAGCCATTATTTCAGTCATGATGTTTCAGAAATCATTCATTCAAATAAATTGGATTCACTTGGGAAAGCGTCATCTGTCAGTGTCTTGTAATATCTGACATGTTGAGTCAGTTGAACACTGATTCAACATCGATGTAAACTCATATCTCATATTATGTAACACTCTCACAATGTTGTGAGAAATTCAGAAAAGTACAACATTGCATAAACTTTGTTGCAAAGTGTTACATATTTGCTAAGAAACTTTCACTTTGTGCTTGTGGGGTAGATCATTTGATCTATAATTACCCCTAATTCAAATCAACTTTTGCGAGGTATTTCTGTGATGTTTGTTGTTTGTGATGTGAAGAGGTGAAAGTGGAGATCGTTCAGGACCCCTGCATGTGTGAGGCCCGACTGGCTTTCCAGAGGCAGACACAAACCTCCCTTCAGGACCTCAACGGCAAACATATCCTTTCTAAGTCATGAAACGAACATCGGTTTTTCCTGATTTTGTTCGAAGTAACGTCACACATTAATAACGTTCTTCGATTATGCTTGAAGTACATTGGGGCATTTAGTAGAGCAACATTTCCCGTGATGAATGTAATGCAAGTCATCTCTCTTAAAAGAACAATTCACACAAAATTCACACATCTTAATTCTTCATAAAAAAGCTTTAATGACTTGTTTCTGAAAACAGTGTAATTCAAACCCTTTAACCTTAACAGTCATTATACTTGCTGCTGTCACAAGAAAGGTTGAGCAAATGGAAAACATGCTGGGACGCGTGTAACGGAGCAGTTCTTCGTAAGCATGGTCAACATTTTCTGTGAACTTTCAGTGATTGCTGGAGTGGATATGGAGCACTAGACAACAAGACGGCTTCTGCTTCATCATTGAAGCTTCATCAAAGGCCACATTGATCGCATGAACCTCTTTATGGCTTCAAAAATGGATCACAGTGGCTGATGCTCAGATGATGTTTCTTAAACCACATGTTCACAAATGTTTACAGATCCCCAAAAAAAAAAGAATATTAACCATATTCAAATATTAATTAATATCGATAAGAACTTAAAGGGATAGTTCACCCAAAATGAAAATTCTGTCATTAATTACTTAACCTCATGTCGTTCCAAACCCGTAAGACCTTCGTTCATCTTTGGAACACAAATTAAGATATTTCTGATGAAATGTGAGAGCTCTCAGACCCTGTATAGATAGCAACGCAACTGTAATGTTCCCAGGTCCAGAAACGTAGTAAGGACATCGGTAAAACAGTCCATGTGACATCAGTGGCTCAACTTCAGTTTTGCGAAGCTGCGAGAATACTTTTTTGAGCGCAAAGAAAACAAAAATAACATAATTTATTCAACAATTCTTCTCCGAGAGTTGCGTCTTCCGACATTTTAGAGAGTATCACAACACATACGCACGATTTCCCCTAAGCATAAACAACGCTGATTACGTTCATGCGCACATTTTCTCCTCCGAACGTAAACCACACTGATTACGTCAATTACGCTCTTGGGTACTCTCCAAAATGGCGGAAGACGCAAAACTGAAGTTGAGCCACTGATGTCACATGGACTGTTTTACCGATGTCCTTACTACGTTTCTGGACCTGGGAACATTACAGTTGCGTTGCTGTCTATGGGAGGGTCTGAGAGCTCTCACATTTCATCAGAGATATCTTAATTCGTGTTCCAAAGATGAACGAAGGTCTTACGGGTTTGGAACGACATGAGGGTGAGTAATTAATGACAGAATTTTCATTTTGCGGTGAACTAACCCTTTAAATCATGCATGAAGGGCTGGAATGTATGTATAATGATGTACTTTTGCTCCCCAGAAATGGTCAAAAGTAATCTTTTCATTTAAATAGACTAAATTATACAACATATTGTAACCAATTTTACTATGGGTCATTATCAAAGTTGTATTTTTTTATTGCTTATGTTCATGTCAAAGGAATGTTCATATTATTATTATTATTGTTTAATCTTATGTAGACTCTCATGTATACAGTTAAAGTTTGCTATAGACATATTATAGTCTACAATATTTATAATCAAGCAGTAATATTCATTATATAAAAACTTGAAATACTTTTAATCAACAGTCTCAAAGTCTCTGTCCAGTTTATAATATTTGTTTTGATTTCATAGCTCACAGTGTACTGAAATGGTGCAGCCGTCTCTATAGGAATCATCTTTACGTAGTTCAGCTAGACAGACTATAGGTTTAAGAGTAAGATGTGAAGAGCTTGTCTGTCTGCAGCCACTGTGAGATGTGCCTAACCCAATATCTCAACCATTACAGACCATCTGTAGATCTTCAGACTAGCCGTTGACTAAACATAATCATTGGCCAGGTGAACTGCACTCTTGGCAAGCTTTGTGAGATTCCCCTGGTCAGGATATTCATCCATTTAATCCCACGTATATGCTATACAAACATTTGAACATCCCACAAATTCAGACAGACAGTCTGACAGAATCCCTCTCATCCCAAATCCTATCTAAAATCGATTCACAACCTGGAATTGGAGCATTTTCAATATCACATCAACTGATATTTCTCGATCACCTGTTAAAACAAACAAAGAAAGTATTCATCGGGTTGCAAGGAGATAGAATGAAATAGATTTTTTTTGGAGAGGAAAGATCAGGACTGTTCAAGGCTTTGCTCACATTAGACTTTATTGTAACATGTTAATTCTCACAGCAAACATCAATATTTGAGTCATAAGGGTAAGCAGAGACCATTCAGATCATTTGAAAAATGTATCTGCCAGAATATGAGATCTCGAAGTTCACTGAAATCTGGGTGAAGGTGCACCAGGCGCCATTGGTACATTTCAAACCATTCGCCTCTTAAAAACCTAGCCGAGCTTCTATGATTGAAATGTGAGACTTTCACAATTCTTTTGAAGTATAAAATATTTCTGCTGTCTTGTCCTTGACTGGCGCACTGTGGTGGTCATAAATGATCTGTATTCTCTTCAAAGCATTGCCCGTGTACACCTTCCACCTGTCTCTGAAACCATCTATTCTGTCATAGACTGGGCAAAAATCAGGTCTGGTAAATATTTTCACATCCTAACTTCACAGGTAAGCATGGAGATGAGAAATTCCCCAGCCAATCACCACAGTTAAAAAGGTTATGCATGTCCATCATAAAAAAATGTTATGCTGAAACGCAGTGCATATTGACAAATCCAGAGGTGAATTTCTGTGCAACGTTTGTTTTTGTGATTGCAGTATGTAGTCTGTTTACGGTGAATTTTCTGTAACCATGTTATTTTGATATGGTAATCACTGCATAGGCTACAGTATATCAGCCTACCAAGGTATTAACATCTGATAGCTGTGGTTCTGGCACAGAAGACTACTGATACAAACAACTGCTTATTTCACATGCTTACACTGTAATAAATACATAAAGTGAACATGTATTTTGATATATAATCATCAACTAAATGTATATTTATGATAATAAATCAAATAGGCTAATGGTAGCCTAACCAAAACGTTTTGGGGAATTTTATATATTTAGCTGCAGGGCATTTACCTTGACAGCATACCGTCATTATTTAATGTGGCACTTTGAAAGTGTACTCGGTGACTTTATTTAGCTTTTGAGTGTTAATTATTACACTCCAGCTCAGAAGGGGACGCTCGCACAGGTTCAGTGACTGGACGTTCCAGAAAAAAAATGTGAAAACGTCAGGACGTACTAATTAATATTCATGAGCTTTTTATCGCGACGAAAGTAGCGCGTCTCATGGAGAACAGCGAGCTCATGATCCTACAGAAAGCATATGACGAGTTCAACAGTAAGAATTATAAACGAGCAGAGGAATTATACACACAATTAATCGAGTCTTGCACCAAATCCAGGTATTAACGACTACGTTTATTTGAATAAATGAGTCAAGAGGACACTGGTAAACATTAGCACAGAGTGCATGTAAACTAAGTACAGAAGATCGTTTGCCATTGAGTTAAGTTAGTTGATAAATTAAGATCATGTTTCTGCTAATAATCACATTTTATGTTTATCTAGAGACTGCAGTGCTCATGATTTGGCCATCGCCTATAATAACCGAGGGCAGGTCAAATACCTGAGGGTGGATTTCTATGAAGCCATGGATGACTATACCTGTGCCATACAGATCAACAGCCAGTTTGAAGTGCCACTGTATAACAGAGGATTGATACGTTACAGATTGGGTAGATACAGAGTTTAACCATTACACGGGGGCTTAAGTTGCTATAGATCAAATTTGTAACTGTTTTCTTCATGCATCACCTCAGTGCTTGTGAAAAATTCCCATAACCCTTCTTAAGACGACCTGAGATGGTTTTGGGCCCTGGTTAGGCTGGGAGACCAGCTTAAACCAGCCTAGACCATCCATCTACTTCTTTATGCACCAAGAGCTTGTAACACTCCAAAGAGAAAGAAAAGATTGAAATCGCATCCTATGACCCCTTTAAAGCTTTTGTTTTAATTGCTTTCTGTCAGTCTGTTGTATTCCACAAAGGGGTGCTGTTTGATTTCAATGTGTTTTTTCCTCCTAAGGCTTTTTCAAGGAGGCTGAGAGTGACTTTCGGAGAGCCCTGGAGCTGAATCCTGATTTTAAAGATGCTAAAGAAAGTTTGAGTCAGACACTCCTGGACAGTGAAGAAAAGGTGAAGAGAGGCTGCTGATGAGAATTAGTCATCGAATGTTACGTTTCTCATCTAAATCGAGTTGATTGAACTGTTGATTCAACTATAAGTAATATCGTCATGGAGATGATTGTGCAGTCAGAGTTTAAAAAACATTCAAACCTTTAATTGTTTTTATATGTAGACTGATAATTTATTTTTTTTTAGTACACGGCCAATCCTGTTGGTCAGTGATCAAGATATGAGTGAATGCAAAAAATGCCTGACAGTGTACATTTCAGAATACTCTGATTAATTGTTGATTTCTCAATCACAAATGATGCAATAATTATGTATGTTTGTTTGTTTTTAAATAAACACATTCTTTAAAATGTGCAATTTGCCTGTATTTATGCTCTTTGTAAACTTTTAAAATATATCTTGTTGAATATTATATGGGTCATTTTAACTCCAAAAGCAAACATAAAATCATAAATGATATTTTAGCTTTTGTACTATTTTGTAGATTTAAATGGAATTGTATTACGTTATAGTTTATATTCTCAAGTTAAAAAATACCCTTAAAGGGAAAAGTACTCATCCACGTACACTGCAGTAACTTTTTAAAATGTACCAATACGTATTTAACCTTTTTAGTTACCAAAACTTAGTTTATACCATTCCTAGAAATACTACATTTTTATTGTAATGATAATTGGCAGAGCTCAGCTTTCACTCAGAAATGTGTGAGAAATTCCTCCCTCTAAATACTGCAGGATAATAGTTAACTCATGACACCTGCTCTTTAGTTGATGACTAGCACCACCTGTGCACAAGAGGTAGATGATTTATACATTTTCTTTCAAAAAGCACATTATTTTGAGCTTTTGCACTAGGAGGAATTCAGTTGTGGTGGTTTCTATAGATCTTGACCACCCAAAAACAGAGTTTTTTTTTCTGAGCAAGGATGACATGGCTTCTTGGGATGTGGCAAGTTAGGTTCTGTGTTAAAATTATTATTTTTTATTTATTTTTTTTTTTAATGCTTGTTTTCATTCCTTTTTAGTGCTTTTTGGCTGTTGATGGTTATAGTTTTGGCACAGAAGAATTTCAATGTCCTGTCGACACGGAAGAGTTTCAATGTGGTGCCAGCACAGAATTTTAACCAACGTATGTTTTGTGTATGCATGCGTGTACTCAGTTTAGGTTTAGTAGGCCACATTTGCCAGTAATGTATGATTTCCTCTGTTTTGTTTAAATTCTGTGTCTTTCAGGAACAGGCCTGAAGACTGATTGTCTGGGAAGCTATATGAGGCTAACTGTAGATAAATCTCTAGCTTTTGGAAATCAAATTGAATTTGATGCTGTCAGTAAGTTACCTGCAACTTATGTTGCCAACAAAGATGATCGTAATCTACATTCGTGTCATAACCTAGGCCTTTTTCTTTTTCAGATGGCTCCCAAATTGAACCTTTAACTCCAAGCCTAGCTGCTAAATGTGGCTTTTCTATAGACTCTGATCCCTGGGGTAACTACAAAGTCTTTGCATCTCTACTCAACTGTTTTGCAGGGAATGAGGTAACTGGCTCCATTTGGCTTTAAACTGTTGCCGTATCCTGCTGTTTTTCACTTCAGTAGTTCTTTCTGCATTCAGGATGATACTGTGTTTGATGTTGGTGTGCGCGTCCGGGTGCGTGGTGTCAAAGCGGAACAAGATGTCTTTGAGGTGGAGAAGTCCTGTAACTATGGCCAATGGGCCCCCCGCGAAGTTCTTTGCACTTGGAATTACATGGAGGTAAAACCTAGGCTCAAACGTCAAGAAATGGTGTGTGTGGGTTTTTTTTTTGTTTGTTTTTTTTTTAAAAGATGTCCTCACAATGATTTCTCCTAGGTTTCCATTAACCGATTGCCAGAAGAAATTACAGCTTTGCATAGGCAGCTTAAGCTGCCCCCAGCAAAAAAGCTTGATCAGGGGGCCAATACGGTTACTGAGGTACTTTGGTTTAGGTTTTTATTTATTTTTTTTGTCGTGTCTGCTCTGCACATGCTGCTTGATCAAACGAGCTCTGTCCACCGCCTTTCAGGCCATTACCTCTAGATACAACATCTGGAGAATGGTGTTTTTCACTCCTAAACAAAAGGCTATGGTGTTGGAGGATGCCCTGAGGACAGGATATAGCATAACAACAACTAGGTCTCGATTGGTGCTACGAAGCGGTTACGACATGCCAGAGACCTATGTGGAAAATGTGAGTATGGAAAATGTGGTGCTTCCTTTAGAAGTTTTCTTGAACCAATGTTGTATCTGCTGTAACAGGTGAATGGCGTGCCAATGAAGATCATCAGGGTGACCACCTACTTCAAGAAACAGTGGTCTGTAACCATGTTAGATACTGTTGCTGCATGTCCAACTGGTACGTGACACTACTCCAGTTGCATTTGACCCAGTATTTGCAGGGTTCTTCATTCCTTGTACTGGAGAGCAACTTTTCCATACAGAGTTTAGTTCTAATTAAATGTATTTGAATTCACTTTTAAAAAGCTCTTTGGGTTCACTCAAATCACAGTCAGGTGTGTTGCTAAACTGCAGGTAAGTGGGTCTCCAAGACCCCGATGGAAGAACCCTGATCTATTGCTTCACTTACAGGTGGGCTTTCTTTTACGGATGAGATGATCACCTGGAACTTCCCCCGATTTAATCCACTAATGAGTTCTAGAGAAACCAATCTCCTTGAGATGTTCATGGGAATAGATGGAAAGCAGATAGAGTCTTTACAAATGGCGGCTAGAGGCTACGTTTTGACCATAGTGGATGATCTAATTGTAATGAAAATGCCACTCGGTGGACCAGATGGCTACTACAAGGTTTGGTTTCTCGCTTTAATTTGACAACTTTTAGTCTTGTGCTAAACCTAATGGTTATTCTGTTGTAGAGTCATGTTGTAAATGACCAGTACCACATCACGTATGACATTGAGCCAATGCTGGAGTTACTGTGGAGTGACGGGGGCATGGATTCTACTAGATACAAAGTCCTCTTCCCCATCAAGACCCCTTTTATGCCTAGACCACCCCACTTTGTTGACTGTGAGTGTTGAGGTTTCTTTGACAGTCCAAGGTTTTTTTTTTTTTTGTTTGTTTTTTTTTAAATGGCTTGCAACTTGACTTCTATTCCCTTGTAGTCACTGATGTAGACCAAAGGGTGTTTGATGTACTCTTGGGTCCTTTCCTTTATGACATTGAGTTGGTGAACATTACCTTTTCCACTGGAGTCCTTACTGTGGCAGAGGTCAATGCAAGGGGGATTAACATACAGGAACAACGCTTTCAAAATGGCTCCAAGGCATTTAGACTTCAAGTCCCCTTCTCTGACAGTTTTGTTAGAACTGTGAGTATCTAATGTTGTTTTAGAGACTTTTTTTTTTATTTATTTATTTATTTTTTGCTGCTTCTGATCTGCATTCATTTCATTGCAGCAAGCTGATCTGGTTGTTAGAGTTTATACTCTTCGCCTCATCTATGGTTTTATGATCCTGCCTGAATACACTCCGTTCTCCTACACATCCTCTGTTGATGTAACCCTTCAAGATGTCAGTAAGTGCTGACACTGTTAATTTGGATGTCAAAGACCTTCTTTGACCCAACAATACCCAAGGGTTTAACGTCATTGTCAATGGATCATTTCCCCCATCCAGTTCTCCCAACTGTGAGTGGAACCTGTGATGAGGAACAGTTCCACATCATAATTTCATTTGGAAACATGGGCAAAAACTCTAATATTATGATTGGTATGCATGACATGACTCCAGACCGGAGAGCAGAGTATGGTGTAAAGGAGAATGACACCCATATGAGCTTGGCAGTGCCTTTCCTTGCATCTGATGTTGCATTTGAGGTATTTTATTTTATTTTTTTTAATTTAAATTTTTTTTTTAAATGCGTGCGTGTAGACAGTGCAGTTATTTAAATTCTTTACTTTTCAGCTGATGTACGTATCATCCTTGAGGGCTCGGATTGATGTGCTACTGTGGGAGCCTATGAACAAATGGACACTATGTGACTTCTCCCTAGCTTGCAGTTTTCAAATGACGATGACTGGTATGTTCTTTCTCAGTGTTCTTTCAAGTTAATGCTTTTAGCCGGCCTTGGCATTGGGCCTAGAGTAGTGGGTCTCAATTCCAGTCCTCGTGTACCACCACTCTGCAGCTTTTGTATGCATCTCTTATCACTTCAGACGTTTGTTCTGTTTGACCGGAAGTACCCTACAAAGTGGACTTCACTGGATATTCTGCCATGATTCCAGTTCGAAGTGAGCGCATGTTCCATTCAAAGGGCATTAAAGCGTGTGAGATGTGATTTTTTTAAAATTGTATCTATTTACTGGGGTATATTGTCACCTCATGTTTCATCTGTGTGAGAAGATTAGGGTTGGGTATCGATTGGGTTGTTTACGATACCGGTGCCAAATCGATACTTTAATGTTATCCATAGTAGTTTTTTTTTATTTTAAAGAACATTAAAAATATTTAAAATAAATATACATAGCGTTCACATGCTCTCATTTCCCTGAGTTGTGCTTCCCTTACCCTAAGGCTAATAAGTGTATTTCACGATCTGGGTCATTATTTAATGCGAAACTATTTAATACAAAACCACACATAATGTTTCTACTATCTGTCAATCACTCTGATATTTAGTTAAAATTAGTGAATTGAGTGCTGTCTGTCACTGCCTTTAATCAGTTCTGTGAATGACTGTATGGTAGCCTATGCCACATGCGCAGTAATACGTTTTATATTAAAGTTTCACATGAAAATGGCAACATGTTCGTTTTATGAAGTATGCGTTCATATGTGTTAAGGGCTAGATTTTCGCTGGAGGAAACTGCTGTGGTGTGATGAGGGGTGAATGCCGCAAACTTTACAGTAGATGGGGAAACCGATTGCTCCCTCGTGACCTTTTGTAAACTGTATTTATGACAGAACTGCACAGATACAGAAACGCACACCTTGTGTCCCCTGTTTCTGTTTGAGAGTCCGCTTGTGCTGCGCCGCCACGGTCTGCAGATTGAAGAGCGCGCTGAAAGGAGAGGGAGATGAAGTTGTGTACAATTTGTGTACATTTTATGGAGCTAATCGCTATAGCCCCGCTAAAAATGGCCTTATTGGCACCGGGTTTCGGTACCCAACCCTAGAGAAGATGCTGCAGGCCATGGTGTGGTGCAAATCCGTGAATGTTCCAAAGGAAGTACATTTTCAATGGTTTTCCCGTGTTCAGGGAGTAGGGAGCAAAGAACACTGTAGGGACCATGTCAATTGGAACACAGTTCATGCATGGAGCTCTCTTCTAACAAGCTGGTTATCTGAATCAGGTGTTTAGGAGACCTGCAAAAAATGCAGAGCGGTGGTACGTGAGGACTGGAATTGAGAACCACTGGCCTAGAGAAGTAATGGTTTTGGCTTGACCTTTCCAGAGTGTTTTAGCAATGGCACAATGTCAGCCCTTGCAGTGAAGGTAGAATCCGTACCCCAGCTTGTCCCTCGTCAGCTTACCCTGAGGGATTCCTCATGTAGACCCAAATTCAGCAACAATCGCTTCGCCTACTTCACTTTTGAAGCAAACAGTTGTGGAACCACTAGAACGGTATGGAGGTGATGTTTTAGTTGTACTTGTATTAAATGATCACCATCTTGGGCTCTTGACTCTCACTCAGTTCTATGATGGTGTTGTGATGTATCAAAATGAAATCACTTTGGGTAACGTGCTGCCAGTTTACCAGCAGAGTAAAAAAGGAGTACCTACTAGTGCTCCAGATCCAGAGTATCGGTGAGATGGAATCTATTGGAATTGATGTACATAATGCTACTAATGGATGTCTTGAAACCTTAAAGTGCAGTCTTTCTCCTTGTTAGCGTTACCATGTCCTGCTTTTACACATTAAATGATACCCAGACGATTGCTTTCTTCACAAAGCCGCGGGAAAATGAACCCTTGCCAGAGACTGGTTTTGGAGAGCTGCAAGTTGTACTGAGACTTGCTTGGGGTATGCTAAAATGCTGTAATTTACAAGATTTTCCACACTGCTACTTTTTATGAAGTATGCGTTCATATGTGTTAAGGGCTAGATTTTCGCTGGAGGAAACTGCTGTGGTGTGATGAGGGGTGAATGCCGCAAACTTTACAGTAGATGGGGAAACCGATTGCTCCCTCGTGACCTTTTGTAAACTGTATTTATGACAGAACTGCACAGATACAGAAACGCACACCTTGTGTCCCCTGTTTCTGTTTGAGAGTCCGCTTGTGCTGCGCCGCCACGGTCTGCAGATTGAAGAGCGCGCTGAAAGGAGAGGGAGATGAAGTTGTGTACAATTTGTGTACATTTTATGGAGCTAATCGCTATAGCCCCGCTAAAAATGGCCTTATTGGCACCGGGTTTCGGTACCCAACCCTAGAGAAGATGCTGCAGGCCATGGTGTGGTGCAAATCCGTGAATGTTCCAAAGGAAGTACATTTTCAATGGTTTTCCCGTGTTCAGGGAGTAGGGAGCAAAGAACACTGTAGGGACCATGTCAATTGGAACACAGTTCATGCATGGAGCTCTCTTCTAACAAGCTGGTTATCTGAATCAGGTGTTTAGGAGACCTGCAAAAAATGCAGAGCGGTGGTACGTGAGGACTGGAATTGAGAACCACTGGCCTAGAGAAGTAATGGTTTTGGCTTGACCTTTCCAGAGTGTTTTAGCAATGGCACAATGTCAGCCCTTGCAGTGAAGGTAGAATCCGTACCCCAGCTTGTCCCTCGTCAGCTTACCCTGAGGGATTCCTCATGTAGACCCAAATTCAGCAACGATCGCTTCGCCTACTTCACTTTTGAAGCAAACAGTTGTGGAACCACTAGAACGGTATGGAGGTGATGTTTTAGTTGTACTTGTATTAAATGATCACCATCTTGGGCTCTTGACTCTCACTCAGTTCTATGATGGTGTTGTGATGTATCAAAATGAAATCACTTTGGGTAACGTGCTGCCAGTTTACCAGCAGAGTAAAAAAGGAGTACCTACTAGTGCTCCAGATCCAGAGTATCGGTGAGATGGAATCTATTGGAATTGATGTACATAATGCTACTAATGGATGTCTTGAAACCTTAAAGTGCAGTCTTTCTCCTTGTTAGCGTTACCATGTCCTGCTTTTACACATTAAATGATACCCAGACGATTGCTTTCTTCACAAAGCCGCGGGAAAATGAACCCTTGCCAGAGACTGGTTTTGGAGAGCTGCAAGTTGTACTGAGACTTGCTTGGGGTATGCTAAAATGCTGTAATTTACAAGATTTTCCACACTGCTACTTGACAGGTGGTGTGATTCTGTTGGAGCAGTTTATATTTTGATCATTTGTGATCAAATCGCCTAAAATCAACCATACTATATTGGGTATAAAAGGGGTTCTTGGACTATTAAAAGTGCCAAGGAAACTTCAGGTAAGTGCTCTTTGTGAATCGTGTTGCTTTTTCTTCTCCCTCTCCACCCAGATGGCTCTTATAATAATTTCTATGTAGAGGAGGATTACCCAGTTGTAAAGTACTTAAGAAGTCCTCTGTTCTTTGAAGTGGCGCTGCTTCAGTCCACTGATCCTCAGATAGAGTTAGTCTTGGAGAATTGTTGGGCCACTCTGAAAGAAGACCGGAACTCAACTTCACGATGGGACTTGATTGTGGATGGGTAATGATTTACACACACACACACACACACACACACACACACACACACACACACACACACACACACGTGTGTATCAATACAATACATGTATAGAGTTGTGGCCAAAAGTTTACATGCACTTTGCAGTATCTGCACATTTCACCTAAGACGTTTACATAGTCCACAAGAGAAAATAAGATAAATCTATAAAAATGATCCAGTTCAAAAGTTTACATATGCTTGATTTCTTAAGACTGTGTTGTTGCCTGGATGATCCACAGCTTTTTTTTTTTGTGTGATTAGTTGTTCATGAGTCCCTTGTTTGTCCTGAACAGTTGAACTGCCCGCTGTTCTTCAGAAAAATCCTTCAGGTCAATTCTTTGGTTTTCCAGCGTCTTTTGCGTATTTGAACCCTTTCCAACAATGACTATGATTGAGATCTGTTTTTTCACACTGAGGACAACTGAGTGACTCATACACCACTATTACAAAAGGTAAACGCTCACTGATGCTCCAGAAGGAAACCTGATGCATTAAGAGCCTGGAGGTGAATACGTTTTGAATTTGAAGATCAGGGTAAACTGAACCCATTTTGTCTTCTGGGAAACCTGCAAGTATCTTCTGAAGGGCCGTACTAAATGGAAAATTGTATTTAGGCAAAATAAAAATGTACACCTTCCAGGTAACCGCACTGTATTAAGAAACAAGCGCATGTGAACTTTTGAACAGGGTCATTTTTATAAATTCAGCTTCTCTTTTGTGGACCATATGTAAATGTCTTATGTGAAATATCTTTCAGTACAAAAAAAAAATTCATTTTGTTAAAATTAACATTTTGCAGATACTGCAAAGTGTATATAAACTTGACCACAACGTTTTTGTTTTGTTTTTAAATCCAATTTGTCTGTTTGATCTCAACAGCTGTGTGAATCTGGCTGACCGTTACGAGACGGTTTTCCACCCTGTTGCCCCTAACAGCGTTCCATACCCATCACATGTGAAGCACTTTGAAATCAAGATGTTTACTTTTGTGCAGAGTGATGTCGTACTTCAAGATCAGGTAATTTTTTTTCATCTGAGACCTTATTTGTGTATTTAGGCATATCATTGACTACTACTCTCCCCAGATTTTTGTACACTGTGATGCTATGCTTTGTGATGATGAGAGTGACGGAATCTGCAAGAGACACTGTCCATCTCCCATGCCTTTAAAAACTGGAAAGAAAGGTATGCCCACTGTGACTTTATTTATTTTAAGATTGCACAGATTCTAATTACCAGCTTTTCTGTAATTTTGTTTGGCTTTTTTTTTTTTTTTTTTTTTTGGTCCCCATAACAAGTACAAAGAGAGACAACTAATGTCCAGTCCCAGAGAGTACAGCTGTCATCAAGAAAAATATTGCTCTCAAGCTCTTAGTCTGTTTTGATTCTCAGTCTTAATAAAGTGTCGTTCAAAACACCTTTTATCTTGGCATGTCCTGCAATTTGTCAGGTGCTTGTAACTTGCTTTTCATGAGCTGGAGTACAGGTGAGCAGCCTCTGCGTGAGGTCGCAGTGCTTTTAGTTTGTTGAGTTAAACTGGTCCAGTAGATGGTGTGGCATTTACACACTTTCTGATGGCAATGGTTTTTATTTTTTGCAATTCATCTTTGCTTTTTTTTGTTTATTTATTTTTTTTCCCCTCAAACTTGTCTATGCTACATGCCTTCAAAAACTGATTTTGTACATTAGTTACCATCAAACACCATCCTTTAATCCACAAGTGAATGGGAAAACTTTGGAGTTATCTGTTCCTATAGTAACATTGAAGTTTCAGTTTCACTCATATTTTGAATCCTATCGTTGAATGTTCTAGGCTATACTTGACAAATTGAAGTAATCTTGCTGTGTTAGATGTCAATATACAGTCATGAGGGGATCTTCTCTGAAATTGTAATTTCCTGTCATCGTTTTCTTGTCACATGAGTTACAATATGGCTTCTTGCATGTTGATTATACTAACTTCATTTTTAGTATTTAAGGGGAGACACTGCAGGCAAAAGCACTTTTTTTTTTTTTTTTTCATGCCCCTGTCAATTTTGGACTTCTTGGCTTTTCATAGTGTTTTTTTTTTTTTTTTTTTCATGCCCCTGTCAATTTTGGACTTCTTGGCTTTTCATAGTGTTTTTTTTTTTTTTTTTTTTTCCCTCTCATACTAGTGGAAAGAAAACATCCAAAAGGCACTTAAGTGTTTCTTTTCTAGCACTATCTATTTGTCAATAGATTTAAATTACAATACACATTTTTAAAGGTCGTTTTCTCAATGAGTTTTTTTTTTTTTTCTCCTACACGGAGTCATAAATCTCCACTTCAGTAGCACTTATACAAACCAAACTTTACATTTTTATTCCTGTTGCTATTCTGAAGGTTTTTACAAAGGGATTTGTTCATATATAATTTGCTTGATTTATATACAATTTATTTCCCCCAAAATTGTGAAAATATATTGTTTTCTGGCTGTTCAAAGTATTTTCTGAATTATGGAGTGACGAAAAGAGACCCAAAATTTCCTCTGTAAAAACATTTGCCTCATGTCAAATTTTGAAACCGACTTCATCCAGTGTTCAGATTTTTGTACTAGAAATATATGCAAATTACCGCATACTTCATTAAATAATGCCTCATGCATATTTAAACATAACATTTTACAAAACTTGTAATACCCAGTTGATTGATTACATTGATAATTGCGAACATTTTTTGTAAGTAAGGTGATAATTAGTAAAAAAAAAAAAAATTACCCTATTCACAGGCAGCGTCTCGCCTTAAATGTTAATAGCCTATTTAATAAAATAAAAAAACTACGTGGTATTTTAAATCCAGAAATATTGTGCTAATGATGGTGGCAAAGAGAGCTCAATGCGCTGCAACACAAGAAAATGCTTGCAAATAGAAAAAACACCAGCAATTTGAGATCATCAGTTTGACAACACAACCAAATACAGAAATGCAGTGCAAATATATTCACATTTATTCTGACCCTATTTGCAGTGTTTATTTGGTTGCGTTGTACTTGCAGCACGTTATCGAACTTGATTTGCTTTTTTTTTTTTTGCTTTTTCTTCCTGCAGTTTTTCCCAGACACTTTTCATTGGACAGAAAATTGTCTGTGGGCCCCACTACAGAAAAAAAAGAAAATCATAAACTGAAAACGGGTTTATCAGAGAAAAGGTTTAAGTAATTGTCTTTAAAATTGTACTTTGGATTGTTTTTGAATATCAAAACAAATGAACATGTCATGTCAGTGCAATATATCAATTGCAATTAGTAACTGTTTGGTCCTCTGAGCTCTTGGACTGATGGCACAGCTTCGATGTTTCATAAAATTCTTACCAAAAGAGGAAAAAACAGTCCTGCTCTCAAAAGAGGTATATGAGGGGGAAGAGCTCAAACTTGCATTTGTGGACGGTTAGTGGTTGGCATGGCAGCATATGGAATATTGGCACTGTCAATCAAAGGGTGGCTTGGAGAAGCAGCAGTGATTTTGGCAGGTGGAGAAGCAATTGTGTAAGGAGTGATTAAAGCACTAACAAGTGGGAAACAGAGCGATGTGCTGAAATTTTTATTTTTTTTTTTATATAAAGTGAATCGGCATATTAGAATGATATTTGAAGGCCCGCGTGACCCTGAAGACTGGCGTAATGATGCTGAAAAATCATTTTAACATCTATCCAAATAGAAAACATTCATCCATCCATTTTCCAAAATGCTTGGCCTCTGTATGGCCACAGGCAAATTGAAATAATTTTAAATTGTAATATGTGACCCTGGACCACAAAACCAGTCTTAAGTCGCTGGGGTATGTTTGTAGCAATAGCCAAAAACACATTGTATGGGTCAAAATGATTGATTTTTCTTTTATGCCAAAAATCATTAGGGTATTAAGTAAAGATCATGTTCCTTGAATATATTTTGTAAATTTCCTACTGTAAATATATTAACTTAATTTTTGATTAGTAATATGCATTGCCAAGAACTTCATTTGGACAACTTTAAAGGCGATTTTTCTCAATATTTAGATTTTTTTTTTTTTTGCACCCTCAGATTCCAGATTTTCAAATAGTTGTATCTCGGCCAAATATTGTCCTATCCTAACAAACCATACGTCAATGGAAAGCTTATTTATTCAGCGTCCAGACGTATAAATCTCAATTTCGGAAAATTGACCATTATGACTGGTTTTGTGGTCCAAGGTCACATATTTGACTATTACTCTTTACTGTTTTTTTTATTCTATTTATTTTTTATTAAATACAGCCTTAGGCAGCATGAGACTTCTTTCAAACACTCTCAGAAAAAAAGGTACAAAAGCGGTCACTGTGGCGGTACCTTATCAAAATGTACACTTCAGGTACTATGTACTTTTAAGGTATATGCAGATTTCAAAGATAAATAAGGTACAAATGTACATTTCAAAGCTACTGCCCCAGTGACCGCTTTTATACCTTTTTTTTCTGAGAATGAAAAGATTAAATCTTACCCATACTTTAGAGCAGTAGTATTTAATTTATTTTTTTTATTCCAACTCAACTTGGCAGCAGTGACCATGCACTTTCACTGTATGGAAGCAAACTATAAGTATAAGGTTTGAGCAACTTCATTTGGAGCAACTACCGACATGTAAATAGGTGAGTTTTGCTGCAGTGTGTTTTTTTTTTTTTTTTTTTTTTTTTTTTTTTTTCTGTAATTTGCCACCATTTAATGAAAACATTTAAGTCTTATTAAAAGTTCTTATTTACCACCGCATTCATTCAATGGATGCAACAATTCTTTCTTTACATTATCAAGCTACAGCTTTTCCTATTTTTGTGGGTGTTCCTGTTATACTTAATGCAAAAGGGAATAACTTCAAAATATGGTAAAACTGGGATTTCGGAGCCTTTAAATGATTCCTTCAAAGGTGAAGCACCTTATTTTGTATGTGTGTTGGGGGTGGAGAGCTTCACACTTCTGCACTTATCTTTGCTGCAGTGTGGTCTGGGTGCCAGACTTGTGACAGTGACACTTCCTATTCCACATAATGTCCCTTTTATTTTTTGTGTGTGTGTGTATCTCTATCTATCTTTGTTTATTGTATCAAATGATCTTGCTTGCTTACCATTTCGAATCAGTCTTGAAACATGTTCTGATATTTAAGAAATGCAGAAAAGACCATGATCAAAAGTAGTCATTGATATTTGATGTGAATGTTATAATGGCCAATATCAAACGGTAAGCAACTGTAATTCTCTCACGAACTGCTAAATGTTTGTTGATCAGCTCACATTTCTTGTGAAGTCTTAAATGTAACAATGCAGATTGGAACAGAAAAGCTTGTCTGTGGGGTGAAGGGACATTATGAGGGAATCAAAGCTTAGGAAGCAGAGAGAAAACAAGGAAATCATTAGTCAGAGCTGAATAAAACACCCTTTTCAGACACTCGTCTGCTGTAATCAGTGCATGCTTGTGCATTAATAGTGAGGAAGTATTTTCTTTACTCTTTAAAAGCCACTGGTTCTAAAAAATATATATACTTTATATTGATGAATGTATATTTCAAGTGAAATACTTGGTCCCAAACAGTCTTGCTGTCTGTGGGCAAACAACGTGATTTTTGTCATGCTGGGGTATTCATATTGTAAATGTTCCTGACAAAAACGTTGTGCTACATTTTAGTGTAAACAAGTGTTGCATTTTTTTTTTTTTTTTTTCTACAATGGGAGGGTTTGGGGAACAAAAAAAAATATATATATATATATGCATATGCATCACAGGACAGCAAATCCTCAGATTGGATCCTTCATGGGACTTGCAAAGTTTAATTTAAGGATATCATTTATTAATCAGAAACCGAATTTAAAAAAAAAAAATTTATAACCATTCTTCCTGTTTTTTTTTTTTTTTTTTTTTTTTTTTTGTTTTGTTTGTTTTTTTAGATACTTTTACATTTAAAAAAAAAAAAGTAGAAGGAAAAACTCTAGACAAATGTCTAGACAAATGATGTCAACTTTGACATGAGGAGCAAAATGTCCCTCGCTAATCCCTCTGTCTATGGCGGTATTTTGGAGGTGAGAATGCTTTGTCTATCAAAGATGGCAGCTGATGTGTTAACAGCTGATCATTAGTTGCTACAGTTAGCTCCGTCAAAAGACACGGCATTACGTTTGATGTTTCCAGATGGTGATATTTGTGAATAGGCGAGTTAATCATTGTGGTCTTGGATCTGATCAAAGTTAAAAATGTTCATCTAGTGGAGGCATTTAAAACAAGACAAAAGAGGATTAAAGGAGTGCATGCATTATTGCAAAGGAACTGCAAAATGTGTTTTCTTCAGTTTAGTTTATAGTTATTTCAGCCACAGAAATGTTCAGTGGAGTAAAAGTGCAAATTGCAGATGGGACAAAGAACACAGACAGACTGGATTCTGAATGTACTGTCTGTGTGAAGAAAACCTCTCTGAATCATTGTACGTGGAGTCTTTACATGAACCTTACAGGTTTTTCTCTTATTAAGGGTTCAAATTCAGTCAGCAGGCCACTGGGCCAAATTGATCTATGACATGGGCTTGTTCTATTCTATTCAAATCAATCAATGCTAAAAAGAAACATTATAAATTGCTTCTAGAATAAATCATTTTAAAATACCACAAACTTTGACTATGGACACTTTTATATCATATGACAGTCACTTTAAAACTTTAATATATTTAAATTGTAAACTTTTTTTTTTTTGTTTTTCTTTTTTTACCATACCTTTGGCATTTATTTTTCTTTCCAAATGCCTTATTTATAAATTGTTTTACTCCTTTAATCTTAAAATATGAATTTAAATATCAAAATTTTAAATAAAAAAAAAATCTGTTAATATAAAAAAATGTATTTATTTTGTGAAAGATACTGATTTTATCTTGTTTTTTTTACACAAATGACATCAGTGGCATATTTTCCATCACAACCATATTTTGTTGGAAATGCTCATGATGTTTTTTTTGCGGATGTATATAAAATGTGAATGCAATTAAAAAGTTTACTACATTTGTAAAATATCTGCTAATATAAAAACGCAAAGCATTAAAAAAATACATTTTCTGAAGATACTGATTTTTCACACAAATTACGTAATACAGTGGCATAATTTATATTGGCACAGTTTGTTGGAAATGCTCATATTTAATGTATATAAAATAATTTAATTATCAGCATTTTTAAAATTCTAATATAAAAAATTAATTTTAATTTGTGAAAATACCCAGTTTTATTGTTGTATGACTTTTTACACTAATGACATGTTCATGATGTTTCATATACTTCAAAAATATATTGAGAGAAATGCATTTCCGAGATCTTGTATAAATATTGTGCTCAGGTGAGCAGTGCAGGAAGTGCAAGGCTGCAAACTGATCTGAGGAGCTGATCAGGAAAACATCTCAACCCAACAATACACGTACATGTTTTCAAGTCATGTGTATTCGGGTGGAGATCCCATTAAACTCGCACACGAACTTTTTACAGATGCAAATAGGCCACGAATGTCAAAAATTCACACCTGCGTCCTGCCGCCACTCAGCTCGCTTTGATCACCTCTGACGGAAGGCTGGCTGGCTGGATATTTAATGCCATTCCAAGCGAAGTCCGATCATTCCATGCTGAACACCGGTAGGGTTAGGTCCCAATGGCAGTCGTACATGGCGACCTTGGGGATGGACACTTAAAACAGTTCCAGTCATTTCCAACTGCAGATTTGGAAAGGAGGACTAACATACACACAACAGGTGGGTGTTTACGCATGAATCTCTCTTGAAAGTACTCATTTGAGAGTAACTAAGTAATCAATGCGTCTAACTTAAATAGTTTTTACTCATTTTCTCAACAGATTACGCAGCTCAAGACAGGATGAGGTTCCTCAATGGTGCCTCCAGAGCGGACAGCGCGAGCTTGTTTACGCACCGCAGAAAACGCACCAACTTTACGCAACAGCAGATTGACGTCCTGGAGAAAGTCTACTTGGACACCAAATACCCTGACATTTATTTAAGAGAGAAACTTGAGGCACTGACCGGCTTGCCAGAGTCGAGAATTCAGGTGAGATTTCTGTCTGTAATCAGTGTTGCCAAATCCGCGATTGCCGCCGGTCGTGTTTTATGTCAGTAGGTTGAAGCGACCCCAATAACGTGATATTTAGGCCCTGGAATGTGAATTGTACGAGGAGAACCCCGCCAAAAAAGTGTATTTTACCCCCCGAACGCGATTTTTACTGGGGGACCCCCTCGAAAGCAACTGGGCTATTTTCAGGCTAGTTGTGAGTAGTAATTGGGCGGGTTTTGTAGCGAAAACCTGGCAACCCTGTCTGTAACGTTCCTCAGAAAAAGACCTGCTTAAAATTAAAGATGTCTCCGGGGCTAGTCGTCACGTTTTTTCCCCTTAAGTAAATATTTCCCAGAGCAAGTTTATTTCTGTATAGACATACTATATATATATATATATATATATATATATATATGACAAAACAAAATCAATTAAAAATCGGGGTATTGACCAGGAAATAGTTTTATTTTGACTGAGGGGCATTTTTTTTAAGAAAAATATTGAGAAAAATACGTTTTGAAATATGAAATACTATCTAAAGTAGGTGCGAAAAAACATCTTCCGTAACATTTTGATGTATTTACGATTAGCCTTATGAAGCCTGTCGTAAGTGTGAACTGTAGGAGCATGTAAACATGAAAAATAAAATATTTTGTATGAAATTATACTATATAACAACTTACCAGTGTGGTTTTATTGTGTTTACTTGTTTGCCATAACACTGAATATGTAGTAGATAATGGCATCAGGTGTCTAAACCAGTGTTAATTTTCTATTCAGGTGTGGTTCCAGAACCGACGAGCCAAGTCACGGCGCCAGGTGGGGATTCCTGTTCCAAATAAGACCAGTGGAAATGTCCTGACCCCCAACAGCCTCCTTATGAACCAGTTTACGACACATCAGAATCACACTGGCCTGCAGACACAAAGACTACCTAAGTTTGCCACAAGGGACAACTTCAGTCAACAGCTGATCAACTCTTCAGATGAGAAGATCTGCACCATGAAAGGTGACATGTACAACCCAACCACGATTCCATGCATGTTCAGCAGAACCGAGGAGAACCAGATCAAAACAGATCACCTGAGTGTCGTGGTGCCATGCAATTACACACAGCAGTATCCGAAGGGACACGGGCAGTTTATGAACACAAGCCATGCTAAATCTACAATGAAGCAGTTTTTGGTGGAATATGATAACTTCCCTCCAAACAAGACCATTGGGCCAGAGATGAAGGTTGTTATTCCACCTCTCCCATCACAGAATAACTTCATGATGTCTTCATCATCCCCCAAACACGTCGCCGGTTCTGTCCAAAACATGCCAGTAAAGGTCCAGCCGGGAAGTTTCGGAACGTTCTCTCCCATTAGAGAAAGCGAAGCCGTCGAGTTCTCAGATTCCGACTCGGATTGGGAAAGAGAAGCCATGTCTGGTTTTAATGGGTTTATTTAGCTTTTTCAATTTTAACAGACTTTATCTGAAGCTTTAAAGAACATTTTAGGATTGAAAATCAGATATTTATTGTATATTTCAGATATTATTGTATATATTATGTTGTGTGATCATCACAAAATATGGGTGTAAAGCGAGACATTCTATATTCCTAATAAAATTTATAAAACATCAAAATACAGACTCTGAGCCTTTATGAAGATAATAGAAATCAATTTATTTACAAACGTTTGTCATGCATACACTTAACAGGTTAAAAAAGAACCCCACAGAAAACTAACGCTTTTAAAACTTACAACAGTGGGGCATTTGGGTGATTATTTCTTCTAAGACAAACTGTTTAATTCCACACAGCTGTCTATTATAGGAGTTGTATAAACAGATTGGTTGCTTTGCAAAAATACCTAAATCTGGAGAGTCAAAAAATTTCCACATTACCCTATATATATATATATGATCAATTTATTGATCTATTTTGAGTGAACTGTACAGTTATCTACAATGTACATATTTAAAACATACAGAACAGTTTAAAACAGACAGAACAGTACCTCATCTCTCAGGAAACTCAAAGTTACACACTTTAAGAAAGAGACAGAGGAAATAAAATTATACAAAAGTTTCAGTCAAACAAACTGCACCAATAAAGTGGCATTAGAGAGTTGGAAACCACCAATAAAAATAAGGGGAAACTTAAATATCAAATTGAGTGTGAGCAACATCTGAAATAACGTAAAACAGTTACATCTACAAAACTTCTCACACTACTTTTTTTGCAAGCTAGTTGAACATCTTCAGACAACGTTGGTGTCTTCGGGCAGGGAATTTTAGCACTAGTGCAGGTACAGTTACTGAACGCACATTCTGACCTTTCAAACAGAATGAACACAAAAGAACTAAGTGGTGAACTGAAGAGGTGAGTTGCTGTCCGTATTTGAGATAGGATTCCCGGGAGGTGTGCAAGTTTATTTCAGTCACGTTCTGTTGGTGTTGTTGGCAGAGAAAGCATGGAGGTTACCCAGCTGGCTCAGACCGCTCTGTATGTGTGCTACATGGATCTCCACATTATCCTGAAAACAACTGCAGAAGAGAGATTATTGAACAGTAAATGATTAATTCCTTCCACTGTGCGACTAGAACTTTTAAAATGGGAAAAATAAAAACAATGTAATATGAATGCAGGAAAAACAAGAGAAATGAAAGCAAATATATATTACCTGAGGTTGGAGTCATCTATTGAACTCTTTATGTCATTCAGAGAGTCTGTGAGCGATTTGAATTCAAATGAATTCAGGTCTCCCCCTTCGGCCAAACACTGCATTAAATAAGGAGAGAAATGTGAAGTACATGAGCATGTGAAACTGTGGCATTTGAAAGTGCTTGACAGAGCTGGATGAGCAACTTAGTTAAACTGTTAAATAATTAGTATTGACCAAGCTTCATCATGGTAGTTCTAGGTCATAAGATCCTGGTCTGTGCTTTATGTACATGCTTTTTAGTATGGATGCTTATTTCAGCCAGAGGTAACAAAAAAAAGGTAATTGCAACTTTGGACATTTATCTCAAAATTAGAAGGGAAAAAAAATGTCAGAATTGTGAGACAAACTCAGAATTGTGAGGGAAAAAGTGAGAATTGTGAGATAAAAAGTCACAATTATTTTTTCTATTTTGTGGCAAAGAAAAGTCAGAATTACGAGATGTAAACTCAGAATTCCGAGGAAAAAAGGAACTCATAATTATGAGGAAAAAAAGTAAATCGCAAGATGTAAAGTGAGAATTCAGAGAAAAAATTGTGAGATGTAAATTCTGGGGGAAAAAAGTCGCAATTACCTTTTTGTTTTTTTTTAATTCCATGGTGAAAATAAACTTTCATAGTGATAAGGCATGTTTCCTTCAGAAAATGTAAAAACGTTCTATATTTTTGTAAACTACATGCACAAGTAAACAGTTTAGTCTGGTACCCTGATCTGCAGGAGGAGTGCCGTGAGACGAGAGACGAGTTGGGTGAGGCTGGGGCTCTGGACACGCTGTTCTCCATCAGGCAATGCATTACTCTGATGCACAACTTCCTGCGACTCTTCTTCACAGCGCCGTCGCAACTCACTGGGCTGATCTGCTGGCTGCATGCCCTGATCTGGAGCCAGCTGAACAGAGATGATCATGGAAAGTGAATGGGAAATGGGTGAAAGTGAATTAATATGCATGTTTTATGTCCAGGATTTTGTGAAGAAAACCAGAACTGAAGGTCTAGAAAAAACTGTGGTCATGTGGAAGGGCGAATAAAAGAAACATACGTACCTCATAGCAAAACTGCTGTACTTCATGAAGGACTTTGTTGAGGTCTTTATTAAGCTGTTCCAGGTCCAGCACTGTTGTGGCATATCTCTTCTGCAAGTCCAACCCAATCGGCATGGAATAAGACTTCTGCAGAGGAACAATGGAAACAGTTACATAGTGTACTACTAAATTAACATGCACAAAAACAACACCATATCAGGTGTCAGGCACTTTAAATCTTACCAGCTTCTCAGCTTCTGTGTTCATCTCCTTCAAATGCTTTATATGTTCTTTTTTAATCATGAGGATTTTGGACAGACGTGTCTAGCAGAAGAATAAAACAAAATGTTGAAATTCTGTGCAAAATGAATGCCAAGTAAACAGACAACATTAGCGATGGCAGTTCTCACCACTTGCACAAGAAATTTGACAGGAAAGCCACCCAGTGTCTCTCCATCAGTTCCTGTTAGTTTACTTCTCCAGGGGGATTGACTGAACAGAGGGTCATTATCCTGGGAACAGAGCAAGAAGAGGCTATGATTATTTGTGCAATTATTACTGAACATTTATTATTCACTAGTAGTTCTCAACTAGTTTTGCTTCAGTACCCAAATTTTACATTGAATATGAAGTGTGACGCTGCATAGTTCCAAAATTGTCATAAAAGCAAAAACAACAATATCCTTAAATCAAACACTAAAATGTATTAATGGCCCAACAATATGCATTATTATTAATACGACACAGATTTGTCCTTAAAAATTGAGTGTTTAAATGGTTGCATACTTTTGGCTCCCAGTTATTTACCAAAGAAAATACTGTGGCTGGAACAAACCACAGGTTGCTGCATTTTATTCTTTGCATTTAGCATCGTTTTGTTTTTGTTTTTGTCCTAGCAGAACAGATCTCAGAAACATTTCAGGATAATGACATGCCAGTTAATCACCCCATTTAAAAAACACACTTGACAGTCTCATTTTACCATTAAGATAGACTGGGTTGAGCCGGGATAGGACCCGCGGGGTGGGGTCAGAAAGTTCTGGAAACGAGGTGGCCTCTGTTTCTGAGCAAAAGCAGATATGGGCATCGTCTCATGAGGTTCATTACTCTGGAGAGAAAGCATTGGGCAGTGTTAGCCATTCAAATCAAATGACACTTTACTGTTTTTATGAACAGAAACAACACAAAAATTATAATGGCCATTTGTGACAAGACAGTAATTTTCTTACAAGCACTTCGTAGTCAGGAACAGTGTGTGTGCCGAGCCCATTTCTGTCAAAGGTCACGCGATACGTTGCTGCACTGGTATCTACTGCATCAATCTGACCAGTAAACAGGCCATCATGGACACCCCTAAGACGAGCTACATTTTAAAGAATATAAGGATTAAAAAAAAAAAGTTTTATTGTCATTCAAAACATTTCATTAAGCAAAAATCTTTGAAAACTACAATACCTCTAATATCAATTTCATTCTTACTAAACTCACAATCTGAAGACAAAGTCTATTTTGAATTGCTCCTTACATATCTGCTGATTGTGTCAGATATCAAACGTGTATAATCAGATCCTCACCCGTGACTTTGGTGCCAATGACCAAGGGCAAAGGGATCTCATCTGGCAGGTCTTTGCATAGAGACATATCTGTGATTTTCCTCTGCTGTAGAAGACGCATCTTCTGCCTCTTATGTTTCAGAGCCATTCGCTCTTCAGCGAAGAATGCTGAGGAACATCTGAAAAACACATGACACATAAGTCCAAACATCTGAATCCAAGATATCTGCATTCTAACCCATCTATTATATTATATATAATAAATGTGACTTGACTTGACTATTATGTGCCTGTCTATATGTATACATATTCTAACTGCAAATAATGAGTATGTTATGGGAATTTATTACGGTGTAAGGTTAAAAGTGATCAGTCAGTTAACCTTCGAGGTTTGCCCATAAGTCTTCTGATTGTTCCCCATTCAACTCTGGTCAACTTTCTGGTCTTTAGATTGGGAAAAGACTCCTTCAGACACATACAAAAGTCATTGTCTCCTTCAAATAATGGCCTAAAGAACATGAAAAAGACATAAAAAAAAAAAAAAAATATATATATATACAGTGGGTACGGATACATTGAGGAAAAAAAATTTACTTAAATGATTTTAGCAAATGGCTGCAATATTAACAAAGAGTGAAAAATTTAAGGGGGTCTGAATACTTTCCGTACCCACTGTATATATATATATATAATATTAGCTGTCTAGCAATATGCCAATACAATGCTAAAATGTAATTTAAAGTTAGCAAATGACATACATAGTACTATTTACAAAATATTTATCTAGAATTCACTACATTTGAACACAGACATTTTTTTTTATTACAAAATGACAAGACTATCAGAAGATTTTGTAACTGTTACAAGGGGCAATAAACACTTTTATTAATCAGCCAAGCAGACTATTTAGGCCCATTTACTGGGTCTATTTATACTAATAATCTATTAATAATGGAAATGCAATGTCATATTTATGGAAGGCAGACACTACTCTCGTTTTCCAATACTCAAAATTATTAAAATATAATAATGTGAATATTAACAGCATAAAAACTGCACAAAGTGACTGAAAATATAATGTCTGCAGAACATACCTGTCAATATTTGAATAGAACCATTCATAGATGCACCATTTGTGTGCTTTGGGAAGTTTGAGCAAGTTTCTTAGTCTCAGTCCAATTTTCTGTGAAGCCCTTTTGTCTGGTGTTGTGACATTTGTAAGTTTCTGCAATGGCAAACATTCAAATTGTGCAAAACCAATGATCTTTGTCAAAAGATTAATCTATCCTTCGGAAAGTGCATCCTGGACAACACCCTCACCTGAGGCACAGTGGTGACCCTCTGGCTCCTCCTGGGAGATCTGGAGGTGAGTGGCCGCTCCTCATCCTCACACGACAGTCGACTCCTTTTTGAGCTCCTTGTTGGCTGAAGGGCAAAGCAGACAGGAGACATTTAGGAACTGTAAACATTAAGACACAAACTACTACCATAGACCTTAGTCAGGTTAGGCACCATATTGAATTTAAGGTGGATGAAAAGGAAGCTGTGATGGTTAGACCATTTATACAACGGCACACACTGTTTAAAGGTCCTAGATCACATAATTTTCACAACTCATAACTTTCATACTGTTTATGGAGTTTTTTTATCTACTAAAAGTTTTTTTTTTTTTTAAGACATTTAATCACTTGAACAATCGCTATGTTTTTAAACAGCAGTAAAATCAATTTAATACATTGTACTCACTGTACTGTACCCTCACAGCTTTGTTTTCATTCCCGTCAAAAATTAAATATGGTAGTAAGTAGGGCTGGGTAAAAAATATCGCTATCTCGATAATAATCAATTCTCATTTTTAAGGACCGATATCGATTATTAAATCCCAAGAATCGATTAGTCTAGCCTTTTTTCAGTTAATGGATGGAACGTTGAAGGGCACTTCCCATCCAATATATCGCAATAAGCATTGGGCTTTGGTACTTTTAATATGAAAAAGTCTCAGATTTCAAATTCTGTCCATTGTATTGCAGTATGCAAACAACAAATGCCGTTTTGGCGCTGTTTAATGTGAAGTTACAGATTGCTATAGCGCCTCAGTTTAACAGACGTGGCAGCGCGAGGCGCACGTGAACTGATCATCTCCTCCACATTAATACCAGTTTCAGCACAAAATAAACATGACTAATCATTCAAAGGTAAGTTAAAAGAAAGAGTACAACTTTACAATCCGTATCCTGTCTCATGTAATCGCTCAATCAGTGTTTCCGCCACGCAAAGACGTCAATATAACGGCTTGTAAACAATGTCATGTAACATCACATTTACCTCAGAAAAACATATTCGGTGACAATAAACTCATTAGTCAGATAGAAAAATAAATTGTAGAGAGGGGCATTTTGCTAAATATATGCACCATATACAATGGTGTGAAAAAGTGTTGGCCCCCTTACTGATTTCTTATTTTTTTGCATGTTTGTCACACTTTAATGTTTCAGATCATCAAACAAATTTAAATATTAGTAAAATATAACACAAGTGAACACAACATGCAGTTTTTAAACATTAAGTAAAATTTTAACAAATCAGTTCATTTTAACCTTCAATATTATAATAATGTAGTACCAACTGACTCTCACGTATATTTTACAGCATTAGTTGAGAGAATTTTTAAAATTTGGCATGTACTGTACCTGATATATATCCAAAATAATCGACATTGAATCGAATCGGTAATCGAATCGAATCGCAAGCTTGTGAATGAGAATCGAATCGAATCGTGAAATTTGTGTCAAAACCCAGCCCTAGTAGTAAGGTATATTGCAAGCCAACCTGGAATTGCAGCAAACATTACAACAAGTATGAAGCATTAATGACAATTTACCGTTTCCACAGAAACGTAACTGCTCCGTCCTCTGGTGGTCTGAGATTTTGGTAAATTGTTCTTTTCATTTAGAGTATTAGACAAACTTCCTTCTGTAGAAAACAACAGTGCAGGATGTAAAGACTCAGCATTTTGTGACAATGTACAGTGCAATAGTTGTGGGTGTCACAAACAGTAGACTGACCTACCTCTTAAACTGACAAGGGCTTTAGCTGAAGAGCCTGAAGACAAAAGAACAATGGATGAACAATGGACTACTTTGAGAGATATATATATATATATATATATAAACATAACATTTTCAAAAGTAAGGTATGATTAAGCGTCTAAAAAAAAAGTAAATCTTAAAATTATGCAACACACCCAGGTCAAAGGCATAGGTCATAATTAAATTCATTTTTACCTTACTTCACAAAGATACTAAAGGTGATAATATAACAAGCCTAATTCCATAATAATAATTCCAAGTCAATAATGCTTCGGGCAGTTCCTATTACAACTTTAAATTATATATGGATTTTTTAATGCATTTTTTTTTTACTTAGATAACTAACCAGACTGATCCACTCAGAAACTACAAATAATCTCTTTGTAACCATAAACTGCTTATAGTACTGACTATATTACAATGTGTCTTTTATCACTGCTCTAGTTCAATATGCAAACACTGCAGTAGTGCCATTGTTGCAAATATTAACAGTAGTAATTATAAAGTAATAGCAGTAAGAAACAACCGAACAGCACAGATGAGGAATTACTTCCTTTGCAATCCTCATGCAATAAAAACAAAGCCTATCTGTGACAGCGGAAAAAAATCCACTGAGATTTATTGTGATGAACCAGATCAAATCTAGACACCAGTATTGCATCATATAGAGAGTGTATTTTTTAACATAGGAAGAGTGCTGTGAACATATGGAAAGTGTTTATTTATTATATGGAGAGTGTTTTACTATACAAACAGACTGACACTGACAAGAACAACAAAACCCAGCAGCTGTCATCGAGTTACGACCATAAAAATGTCTGTGAAGTTAAACTCTGTCCGTATTATAACCACCACTCTACTGCTTTCAACCCTAAGATTAGTTTTAGTTATAAATAAAGCATTATAAAAGGATTGTTAGGCGAAAACCTCTTCAGGTATGATATTTATTTATAGTAGTAGCCTCTGAAAGCTAACAGTTAGCTCGTTAGCCCCAGCGCTAATAACTTTGCGTCTATTTTAACACCACTCACAACAATGAAAAACACTTAAAATTTATGTCAAACAAAATGTGTTATAAAGCGCCTTTAAACTGTGAACAAGCTCGACAAGAGAGTTATAAAGGTCTAGTGAGGAGTTAGTTTTATTACTCACTCTCGTCTAACAGCTGCTCGAGCTCCGCCATCTTGAATTAGCCGCGCCGGTTTTTCAAAGGCCGAGTGCCGCGATGCATTGTGGGACGGAGAGGGCAGTTCAAACACTCCACAGTCTGCGCTCACAAACTATCAAAATATTTTCGACTTCATGCACAGCCTGGGTATACAAAGTAAGAATCTTAAAATACATTAGTACTGGGAAAAGCTTTGTGAAAATTTGCCAGTTCACTGATTCACAACCAGGGGACTGGGGCCCATTAGGGGGCCTCAGGATGACTTAAATTTTCTTATATTAAAAATAATCTGACTAAAAACGCAAAATTAAGGCGTAAACAGAGTTTTTATTTTATTTTTTTAATATTAAAAAATCCTATTTCATTGCAAAACGTTATTACGAATATACACTTTGCTGGAATAACAAAATAATTGTGGTTAATTCATTTAACATATTTACACTCACATTTTCTGTTAATAAAAATAGTTTGAAAACAAGCAGCTTTATCATAAATACAGCAGAACATGCCAGAGGATATATTAAAGCTTATATGATGGGCCTTTGACCATTGTGCCTTCAAATCAAAAAGGTTGAAAGCCACTGCCATAGTTAATTTGTTGCAAAATCATAGCAATCAAAGGTAAAAGTATGAATGCTGTTAAGTGTCAGAGAGACACATACACAGTAACATAGTAAAAACCAGTGTTATTACTTTTTGTAGTAACTAGTAACTAATTGCTAATAAGATTTCAGTAATAATATTACAGTTACCATCCATAAAACAGCTCGTTACTTTTGATGCCTCAACCCCTACTGATTTGAAATGCAACAATCCAGTAATTCCTAGATTTATCTTCATAATTTTCACGACTCGCACAGGCACATTAAGTCACCAGTGCAGCAGGCAAACTTGGAATATGGAAAAGCTTACATTCAGGGGATGGAAATAATATTATTTTTGAAAGGAGTAACTAGTAACGAGTAATAAATTACATTTTATGAGTAACGAGCCCAACACCAGTAAAACCATAGTGCACCAACATGGTGCTTTTTTGTTCGTCTAGAACTACATTTATAAACATTTATTATAGTTCCTGCAAGTATAAACATTTTTACTGTGGGACTTCCAACAGGACCATAGCTATAATTAAGTAGATTACTTCATTACTCCAACAGATTTAATGCAAATATCTACCAACATACCATAGCGTATAGTTTTTTCTACATTTTTTAATTGATTTTATTTTTTAAGGTAGTAAGCCCATAATACATTTTCATAAAGATTCGGTCAGAACAGATGCTGTAGTACTAAGTACGGAGCAATTTGAATTACAAATGTACTGAAAAGTGTTAGTTTGGTACATTTTAGTTAAAATATCAATGGTAATAAACCCTAAAAAAATATTTTATTTTATTATTTCCTCTAGATTGTCTCATACACAAATTATTGGTGAAACTGAACAGAAGCATTTGACAAATAAATGAGCTTCAAAAATAAGCCAAAAACCGTTTTATTTATGATTCAAAGACATCTGTCAGGACGCGAACAGCTTATTGTCCACAAAACCGTAGTGGAGCAACGTTTACCAAAAAAACAAAAAAGATTACAGGTGCATGAGTACAGCAGCAGCCATTGCTTTGAGCTTTTCATTGCCATTTTAGATGGTTTTAATAAGGGACATCAAACTGAAAAACAAAACTGGGAAAGTACAGATTTAACATACAAAACATTTGCCCATACATTGGCAATTCTAGTAAAAGGTTACTCACTTATGGCAGGCTATTTGCTAGCTTACAACATTTTTTCTAAAACTGTACATGTTCTCTTTTTTATATTGAGAAGACAAACAAAAATGTGTACACTGGATGTGTTACCGTTAACCTGATTCCAGGTTTAACAAAACTATTTAAACAAAGAAAGTCTATGAATCAAATGGAAGACGGTCTACCTATCATCGCTGGTAGCTCATAAGCAAGATCTCCACAGATAAGTCCAATAATTTCTGTGATTATGTACCGAAGCCTGTGATATTTGCAACAATGCTGTGATACGATTTAGATATAGCCACTTAACTCCAAACTAACAGATTAGAGCAACAGAAAATGTGCTGCCGAAGCGCTAGAAAACTGATTTAATGGTTTGTCAACCCATATGCTGCTTGGTCTTGGTACTAAAGCTGTAGCAGTGGGCTTCGGTGGCATCCAAAAGCCTGTCCACCTGGACAGATCTCATCTGCTGTCTCACCAGAGAGAGGTCTGGTAGTTGAAGCGAATCTTCAGCAGGTATTTCAGGTTAACCTGAGCAATATCATACACAATGTACCTGGAGGAAAGTTAGAGTCAAGGGAAACACAGTGAATGTGTAATTGTCTACATATATTTGAGATGTACATTTACCTAAAACAACAGATAACCAACAGCAAGGAGGAAAATGAACGATGCAGAAAACGAAAGGATACTCGTTGTACAGCAGACTTGTGTCTTCAGTGTTTGTGTTGATGCCTTTGCCCAGAGGAACATCCACTCCATTCAGAGATACAGTAGCTCTTGGGTCTGGAGCGGTCCTTCCCAAACCTTCATACAGAAGTTAAAAACATTTCTGTCAGAAACTTATGATGGACTTTTTGAGCTTTGGACATTTTAAACAACAGCTTAACTACAAAAAAAGGTCTCTTTCTGAATGAAGAGCCATCTTACCTTTTACACTGTGTTTACCCTTTGGTAACTTTGTAATGTGTGAGGCCTTTTTCAGTTCATGTCTTAGAATAGAAGGGAAAAAAATGATCACAATCAGATCTTTGGAGTAGACAATGACAACAACGAATCATAAAAGAGCATTTTGCAAATAAACTTCGCATTTATTTTTTACAAATTTTCAATTATTGACACTACTGTTCAAAAGTTTGGGGTCAGTAAAAAAAAGAAAGAAATGAATACAAATAGTAATAATAGTAACGTAATAATAGAAAATAGTAAAGTAAAAGTAACATTTTAAACATATTAAACTTATTTTGAAACTTGCTACAAAAGCTATGTAAAACAAATGCTGTTCTTTTTAAGAAAAATATAGTGTGGCTTCCACAAAAATATTAAGAACTATTTTCAACATTGATGATAATAAGAAATGTTTCTCGAGCACCAAATCAGCATATTAGAATGATTTCTGAAGGAAATTCTGGAAATTCAGACAATTCAGCTTTGCCATCACAGTAATACATTTTATTTTAATATATATTAAAATAGAAAACAGTTCTTTTAAATTGTAATAATATTTTACAATATTACTGTTTTTAGTGTATCTTTGATTAAACAAATGCAGCTTTGGTGAGCATAAAATACATCTTTAAAAAAATATATATATATCTTACTCACCCCAAACTTTTGTACTCTAGTACATTAAAGGTCCCATATTGTACACCTTTCTGGAGTTTTATTTTAGGTTTTGATGTCCTTAAGAATATATATTTGCGGTAGAAGTACCAAAAAACATCTCAATATATTTTTACAGCTCCTCTCTCAGGAGCTCTGCTGAGAACAGGTCGATTTTGGCCTGTCTAATTAATATTCATGAGCCTCACTTCTGATTGGCCTGCTGTTTTCTGAGTGACGCATGGCCAGGCCAACCACAGGTAACTAGGGTCAGCCGATGTCACAGCGCTAGCTGGAGGCAGCAAAACAAAGGGGAAACTGGAGGCGGCCCATTCAAACCAGCGCAGATTCGGCTACATAAGGAGCTTAAAATATCGTCTTGTTGTGATGTTGGGTGCCAGAATCGACGTAATACAGCCTCTAATTAGAAATTTGATCGCATATCTGCTGCCACTGCCAGACAAAAAA